>NW_013667295.1:27992-35162 GCF_000517525.1 Limulus polyphemus | reverse complement strand
GGGCGTTAATAATGTGACGGTCAATCCCACTATTCGTGGGTAAAAGAGTAGTCCAAGAGTTGTCGGTGGGTAGTGATGACTAGATGCCTTCCCTCTGGTCTTTCATTGCTAACTTAGGGATGGCTAGCGCAGATAGCCCTCGTGTAGCTTTGCGCGAAATTCAAAACAAACTAAACCTCTCAAGTTCAACATTGGTATTGTTCAGTTCGTGTAGATTTAAACTTTATTGTAAATTAAGAAACTTTCTTTGTGGTTCTGTAAATTATTCCGAAAAAAATAGTGAAGAAAAGTACAACTGAAGAGCCTATACTTTTCAGTCTCCTTTATATTTTGTTTGCCCATAGGACAACTTGGTTACTATTGTTAAGGGAGATTTCATTATAAAAACATCAATAAAGAATTGATTGGTTATTGTTGAGCACAAAGCTCCACAATGGGCTATCTGAGCTTTGCTCACAACATGCAGACTTACTGCTGAGCCAGTATGGGTAACAAATGACTTTTTATGGGTTTTTAATAGTACTAAAATACTGTGTTTTGATATCGTAAGATTGATTTTTCTAAATGTGTAAATAAGCTATTTTGATTAAATATAACAATAGAGTAGGCTTTTCTGTATATAGTGGGTTATTCACACTTTACCAAAATCATTTCATGTGCTAGAGCAGTGTAACTACAAGCGCCATGTTTAGAACTTATACGTTCGTTTTGGTAAATTTCGGATTATTTGACCATGTGATGCTATTGCAGGTTTGACTTGTGGCTGGATGAATTTTCTTATAGAAAGATACCGTTAAACAGCGTATTACTATAGAAATAAGACCTTAAACAGTGTATTACTATATAAAGATACCGTCAAACAGCGTATTCTCATTGAAAGATACCGTTAAACAGTGTATCGTATAGAAAGATAACGTTAAACAGTGTATTACTATATAAAGATACCGCCAAACAGTGTATCGTATAGAAAGATAACGTTAAACAGTGTATTACTATATAAAGATACCGCCAAACAGTGTATTCCTATAGAAAGATACCGTTAAACAGTGTATTACTATAGAATGATACCGTCAAACAGAGTATTCGTATTGAAAGATACCGTTAAACAGTGTATTTCTATAGAAAATACCGTTAAACAGTGTATTACTATATAAAGATACCGTCAAACAGTGTATTCCTATAGAAAGATACCGTTAAACAGTGTATTACTATAGAATGATACCGTCAAACAGAGTATTCCTATTGAAAGAGACCGTTAAACAGTGTATTCCTATAGAAAATACCGTTAAATAATGTATTCTTCTTGATAGATACCGTTAAACAGTAGAAGACCGAAGGACCCAATATCTCAAAAAAGGAATATTCAATGATCTCCGTGGAGACAGTAGAATGTTTAGGACAGCAAGGGTCTCTGAAACCTTATACATCAGAAAGGAAGTGAGATAAAAATTTCCATTTTGTTTGGCATACAAGGTGCTATAGTTCAAAATATAGAAATCATGTTTGGTGTTATTGCTAGAGAATATTAAGCACAAGGGCATTAGATTCACTCTTCCCCAGACGATGGCTTAGGGAGTAAGCTTGAGGGCTTGTTACCCTAAATATGTTGGGTTCGATCCCTGTGACGAGTACGCCAAAGATAGTATACTATATAGTTAAGTGATTAGAAACAAACAATACCCTGCCTAATTATAGGAGGCTCGAAGTTTGGCTTGTAAGATGGAATCTGAAGGTCCGGGATTTTATAAATTAGAGAATGTAACATATTGTAGAACATAAAAATACTTACAGATCTAATCAGTAAGAGAATATAACAAAATTTTAAATAACCAAAATTGCTTGAATGAAATGAAGAGGAACATAGTTAAAACTGAGTCAAAACTTACAGGAATTTATTAACGTTTGAGAAATCATTAGTCAGCTAAGGATACAAAAACAACAACAACAACAACAACAACAAAAAAAGCAAATCGGTATATCACCTTTGAGCTCTTGAAAAGTACTAACAGAGGGCAAATACAAAATGTGATAAAATCTCTTTACCTTCTCGAATCGTAATGGTCTGGCATGGCCAGGTGGTTAGGGCGCTTGACTCGCAATCTGAGGGTTGCGAGTTTGAATCCCCATCCCACTTAACATGCCGTTTGGGCATTATAATGTGACGACCAAGCCCACTATTTGTTGGTAAAAGAGTAGCCCAAGAGTTTTAAAAAATTAATCTGTCGGAGCCCTGTGAGCTTTAAAATATCCTATAAGTCTGATTTTATGATTAAGTTCCTGGATGAATATGGTTTTGGTATGTTCTGTTAGAATGGAAATAACAAAAGTCGGCAAATGAGTTTTTTGTATGTTCTGTTAGGATGGCAAGAACCAACTTATCATGAGGTGTATTCTTCCGAATCAGAACGAGATCGTTTGTTCATAACCTTAGAGTTGGAATATCTTGAATGTTTTTGCTATAAAATACTTTGGTTATCCGAAATGCTTTTCTCTTAAGAAGACTTATTTTTCTTTGATAACTAAATGTAGCTTAAGATATAAGACATATATTTAATTATATGAGGCTGATTGTTTGTCTTCTTCAGGGCTTAGCTGCTCACATATATTTTACAAACATTTGAGTAAAACTTTAATTGAGAGAGATTCACAATACTTTGATAAATCCTCTTCTGTGACATATTACATTAAGGTTTATATCCACGTAATCCAAAAACGAGCTAACTAACCTTACAATTATTAATTTAAAAACAACTACGTCTTCTAAATGCTACTTGTAACTTTCAAATAACACTTTGTAAGTGCTTATCTAAAAACAACCATAATTATACTTTACAAGGTTGTTGTTTGTTTTAGAGCAAATCTACATGCTACATTGGGCTATCTGCTGTGTACACCGCAGGGAGTGGAACCTCATATTTTAGCGTTGTAAGCCTGTAAACTTACTGCTGTCTCACCGAGGGACATTTTACAAGGTTATTTATGATAATTTTTAAAAGAATTTAAACGTCTTAAATAATAGGAAAAACTCCTAAATGTTTGACATAAAAATGAAACGACCACCTGCATATCAGTATAATTTTTATTTACTTATTCTTACTTTCATTATCATTATTGGTTATATTATTTAGTATATTATCGAATGCCATTGCTTTTTTATTTATTTGTTGTTTATTGTTATTATAATACTGTTACAATAAAGACTGTTTTCAACTGTTAGTTTATTATATGTATTTAGCACTAACCGAAATATTCTAACCTGGCTGAATCTCGTGAGATATTATTGGGATTACGGCCGAAAATATCGTTAATAGCGTGGAGTACCAAACTGATGAACAATGCATTCTAATCTTTATAAGTAGGAACGTAATAAACATATATTTAGCTACACTCGTTGCCAGGTTGATTTTTAGTTTCACTCTAGAGTATATAGCTTACTCTGAGCAGGAGTTAATATCAGTACACTGTTGGTTATCGGGCAGCTTGGCTTAACTGTACGACCATATATGAACGGAGAGGCGTTAACATGACTGCTACGTATATTCTATTGAATTTCTAAATTAGTACCTATTCTTTAGCGACAGAAATAATTTAATTTTCTCATCGTCGATACAACAAATCACAAACAATGGATTCCCTTATTTGTCCAATTACCAAGAAATAAACCTATCGAATCTCAGGATTAAACTCTGATGATATATTTATCTTCGTGCGCAACGCATTAAACAATAGACAAGAGATTAAACGAGTTCCGGGATGTTGAAAATAAGCAAAGAACATACATGTCTGGGTAATGAATTATGTATCCTACAATAATCGTATTATTATTATTGATATTCATAGTACATCGACCATGGTAAAGATAAAAAAGAAGAAAACACATTAGGAACGGTCGTAGATACCATCTTTAACGAGGCTTTTTTTCCATCTGCTTTCTTCTCGTGTGCCACAAATAATCTTTCATATCAGCCGTTACTTAAGTAAATGCTTTTTAATTCTTCAAACGTTGGTACTATTCATAAACAATTGATTTCTTTAGACACAATGTTTAATAAAGGTAGTAGAAAGAGAGAAGGTGTAAAAAATAATAGTCAGACGGATTTAATTTATAACCATATGTTATCATCATTAGCATTGCTAGAAGGCAGGGATCAAAAGTTTATCTTTTTTGAGCTGGAAAGGAGCGCAATTCAAGATTACAGACATCCGTCTTTCCAACTGAAAAAAAAAAAAAAATTGGTAAAATGCAATAAATTAGTGGTGGAGAGACTTTGGCATTCTATAAGGCATAAATTTTGCGCTATCTCTGTCCCCCCTGTCGTAAAGTACAGAAAATATTGTGTAAACTGATTCCAGCACTTCTATTCTATATTAGCTCAGTTGAGAAGCGATATTAGGGAAACTTTATATCTCTCTCCTCCACCTCCTGTCTAAAATTGTCAGCTAATTGCATTCGAGATTGTTTAAAACTCGAAACGTTGGCACAATTAATTAATTAAGGAATCTGAGGCTATATTGCTATTATTTATTGTTGTTTGTTTCGTATTTAGTCTTAGAACAAAGTTTTACCAACCTCAGAAGTCTTAGTTACATAGTTACATTTTCTTTCAAAGTAAACATATATATATATATATTCCCCTGTCACTTTCTGACTCTTTAAATAGCACAATTCTGGTTACATCATTGCATTTCTTCCTATTTCTTTAAAGAAGCTCCCCCCCTCTATGGCTAAGTCTGAAGGCTTACAACGTCAAAAAACTGGTTTCGATACCCTTGGTAGGCACAGCACATATAGCTCATTGTGTTAGCTTCGTGTTTAACAAGAAACAAACAAAATCTCCACAGGAGTATTAATTTATGTATAGAACATCTCTCCGATTTGAGGTGACTTTTTCTTAGTTGTTGTCACTATCGTCAATGCAAGCTCTTATTATTATTGACTCACAAATCACACTCATCATTAGGTCAGCAGTATGTCTGAAGGATGATAATGCTAAAAACTGGGTTTCTATACCCGTGATGGGCACAACACAAACAGCCCATTGTGTTGCTTTGTGCTTAACAACAAACAAACACAAATCACGTGATGAGAACAACCATTTAATGACACATCAAGTTTTTCATTGAACGTCTGCAAAATATTCCATAAGTAGCTGCTAATCCTGAGAAGTTTGTTTGTTTAAGAGCAAAGATATAGAACGGACTATCTGTATTGTGCCCACCGTAGAGGTCGAGTCCTGAATTTTAACATTATAGACTCTCAAGCTAGATTTCGCTGATTTTAGCACAAAGCTACACAATGACCAACACAATGTTTTCTAGCCAACGCAGGGAATCGAACTCCGGATTTTAGCGTTATAAGCCCGGAAACTTACTGCTAATCCACCAGGGGAAGAGTTAGTTTGTTTGAAGTTAAGCACAAAGCTACACAAAGGGCTATCTGGGTTCTGCCCACCACGGGTATCAAAACCCGGTTTCTAGCGCTGGAAGTCCGCAGACATTCCGCTGGATACATAAAGATATTTACAGAATTGAGGAAAAACAAGACAATTGTATGTTTCACAAATAATATATTATTTATTCACGACCAATATTTCGCCAGTAAAGACATCAGACTAAATCATCAGGCACGTCAGGCGAAACCATGGTCGTAAATAAATGATGTATTTGTGAAACGTACAGTCGTCTTGTTTTTCCTCAACTGTGTAGTTTCACCAAGTACCGACGGTTTCAAGTATCAATTATATAAAGATGTCTTTCGGTAATTTAATAACTTTCCATTACTGAATATTATTAGAGTAATCACTTAAGCTAGCTATTTTCAAATTTTAATGTTATCATATGAAAATAAAAACAAAAAATAAATCAATCTGAAGGCTCCTATTTATACCAGAGTTTTATTAAGTTTAGGAACAACGTATATTTCGTACTTTCTGTCTGCGGACTTACAACGCTAGAAACCGGGTTTCGATACCCGTGGTGGGCAGAGCACAGATAGCCCATTGTGTAGCTTTGTGCATAACTACAAAACAAACAAACTTATATACGTCAGTCTATTCTGGAAATGAGACGGTTACCACATAACTCGATTATACTTCTCTGTTGCCTCTTAAGGCCTAGCATATGGCTGGTGGTTAAGGCGCTCGACTCGCAATTTCAGGTTAGTGAATCCCCGTCACCGAACATGCTCGCCCTTTCAGCCGTGGGGCGTTATAATGTGACGATCAATCCCACTATTCGTTGGTAAAAGAGTAGCCCAAGAGTTGGCGATGGGTGGTGAAGACTAGCTGCCTTCCCTCTAGTCTTTCACTGGTAAATTAGGAACGGCTAGCGCAGATAGCCTTCGTGTAGCTTTGCGCGAAATTCAAAAACAAACCAAACCTCAGTTACCTTTCTAGCGAGAGTTATTGATATTTTTTGATTAATATTGCGCAGCATTTGTTATAAACAAACAAAAGCAAAGTGGGCCACACAATAACAGGAGTTTTGCAGGATCAATTGATACATTTCGTAGAGTTCCCTAATGACTCAACGGTAAGCTGGAGGGCTTATAATGATAAATCATGGTTTTGATCCCTGTTATGAACACAATACACATAATCTATTGTAAAGCTTTATTTCTTATATGAAATAAAAAAACATCATTTGGCTGGGCTCTAACATGCGGCTGTGTATGTATACTGGAAAGTTTGAGAGAATGTTAAAGTATCTTGAGAAAGAGCAGCTCTCCATTTGTTTAGACAGTGTGAGTTTTTTTTATCGCCTTATGAAAATTCTTGTTTAAAAGTACAGTCATTAAAAAACTGATGATTTATTAGAAAGATACTGAAAGAAGCAGCAGCTGTGCAATGGAACTTTTTTATGTTTTGTTTGTTGGTTTGTTTTAGTGCAATGTTACCACAACAATCTTACCATCGCGGCGAAAAGAAACCCGGAATTTAGCGTTGTAAGATCGTACTTATTGCTGACCCTCTTGGGGACCTTCTTTAGGTAGCATCTTCTGGTAGAAGAGGTCTCCCCCCCCCCCGGTAGTCAGCGGTAAGTTTATAGATTTTCAATACTAAGATCTGGGGTTCGATACCCCACTATGGATAAATCATATCCAACCCATCGTATAGCTTTAAGTTTTGTTTGTTTGTAGTTAAGCACAAAGCTACACAATGGGCTATTTGT
>NW_013667295.1:20021-27750 GCF_000517525.1 Limulus polyphemus | reverse complement strand
TTCTAGCGTTGTAAATCCGCAGAAATACCGCTGTTCGACTGTGGGGCGTAGCTTTAAGCTAAAAGAACAATGACAATAACGACAACGATTGGTAGAAATGAAAGTTTCAACTTTGAAGTTCTTGATTTTTAACGCACACCATTTCCGACGAATAAAAATCCTCGTTAAAATAATCCTGTTCAGTATTTAACATGGTGAATAATCCTGTTCAGTATTTAACATGGTGAATAATCCTGTTCAGTATTTAACATGGTGATAAAAAAATAATGCTCGTACTAATATAGTAATTATGGTGGTTTGAAGTTAGAAAAAAGAAAACCGAGTGGAATTTGATCCGCCTCTTCCCACCCTCTCTGCACGTGATGCGGCTTATTAATATACTAGGATCGGAAGCTGTTACCCTCAGTTTCTTTTCGTTTTGAATGTGATATGACTAATCCTATAAGTATGTCACAAATATGGAGTGTAAGAGCCTTTAGCAGTGAACCTCTTGTTAGTACATCTATTTGTTTGAAACAGAAAACAGAACATCGTCTAATAA
The DNA here is from genome assembly GCF_000517525.1 of Limulus polyphemus. NCBI lineage: Eukaryota > Metazoa > Arthropoda > Merostomata > Xiphosura > Limulidae > Limulus > Limulus polyphemus. The sequence goes on along the minus strand of NW_013667295.1, from coordinate 27,209 downwards.
ACAGCTGTTATCGATTTAAAAGAAACAAAAAGTTAAAAATGAGAACAAGTAGGGTTAGAATCTACGGGGGTTTCAATCTTTCTCGGTCTCACTTTTACTTCTTCAGAAGAAAAAAAGCGTCAGATTTCGCTAGGGGATGGGACAACTTTAAGCAGAGTTGGGTTTTTGCAGATAATAAAAATAATTAAAAATTAATTTATTATGGGAGAACTGTGAATGATTATTTCACATATCTTGAAAATTACATTGTAAGAAAATTAACAAAACAAAACAAGACAGAATTGCGCTCGCTAACTTGCCGCTGAAGCAGAACGCTAGGAAATGATAGAGATTATGGGATTTGTAAGCACAGACTGGAATATCGTCAGATGAAAACGTCTGTACAAACTACACATTTTAGATATGTTTATTGTTCCTAAAAATATAAAAGTGGATGATACACAGGAGGGTATTTACCCCTTTCCTCCCACTGTTTTGTCATTTAATTATCTCTCTTTGTATATAGTTGAGGTTACTTTAGCTAAGACGTTTCACCCTTTTGAACTTTCAGAAATTTGACGTTCCCCCTTTTGAATATTCGGAACTACAACGTTCTTCCCTTTTTTACACATTCAGAAATACGACGTTCGTCTATTATAAACATTCGGAAAAATCTGACATTAATGAAGGTTAAACCATTCAGAGATTCAGTTAATTAGAACAAGACTATATGGCAAACAGATTTGTCAGTTTTTTTTCTTATTCAAATGGAAAAATGTCGTCTTATAATAGATGATTAGCTATGAATTTTCAAGAAATCTATGAATGAAAGCAAAGAAGAATACTTAATAACATGTCAAACACACCATATCTGCCATATACATTGTCAACGAGGCCTTTCGTCAATACTAAAGCTTATCAGTCCGGCTGGGATACGACAGACATGGTAATGGCCTATAGGCGCTATTTTGTCATCAATTGCACCAATAATAAATCCACAATAAATTAGCCACGCAAGTTTAAAAACAATGTTATTATCAGTCTTCTGAAACTGACTATATTCCAAGTTTTAAAAAATTATGTTATTATCAGTCTTCTGATACTGACTATATTCCAAATTAAAAAAATATGTTATTATCAGTCTTCTGAAACTGACTATATTCCAAATTAAAAAAAAACTATGTTATTATCAGTCTTCTGAAACTGACTATATTCCAAATTAAAAAAAAACTATGTTATTATCAGTCTTCTGAAACTGACTATATTCCAAATTTTAAAAAAAAATATTATCAGTCTTCTGAAACTGACTATATTCCAAATCTTAAGAGAACATGGTGAACTTTTATTGGACAGATTTATGAATAAACCTTTTTAAGGCTTTTTATGTTAATCCTCAAACAATCTGATTAATTGAAATGGAAATAACATTACATCTAAATCTGGAGTAATAATTCAGTATATTCTGGGTCGTTTCCATGTATTATACTAGCTACAGTCGTCAAACGATCTGATTAAGTAAAGTGGAAATAACACTACATCTAAATCTGGAGTAATAATTCAATATATTCTGGATCGTTTCCTAGTATTATACTAGCTACAGTCGTCAAACGATCTGATGTGAAGTGGAAACATCTAAATAGGGAGTAATAATTCAATATATTCTGGGTCGTTTCCTAGTACCCCTCAGTGGCACAGCGGTATGTATGCCTGCGGACTTATACTGCTAGAAACCGGGTTTAGACACCCGTGATGGGCAGGGCAGAGCTAGCCTTTTGTGTAGCTTTGTGCATAATAACAAACTAACGACGTTTTCTAGTATTGTACTAGCTACAGCCGTCAAACGATCTGATTAACTCAAGTGGAAACATTACCGTATGTAACAATATTTAAACATTTTATCAGCCACGGCTGTAAGAATTGAATTGGATAATCCTCAAACAATGTGATTTGCCTAAATACAGCCTGGAAAGGAACAATTTAGTTATTCGATTGAGACTTATACTGTTCTCCAACCACTGGAATATTTCATTCATTCAACAAGAAATGAAAAACTTTTAAATACAACAAAAAAGGTATTTGTGGTATCGAAACTCGAATTTTAGCGTTATGAGCCGTCACATTTACAGCTGAGCCTCAGGTGGACTTTTAGGGCGCTCAAGCTCGAATGGCATCACCCTTTCAACCGTGAAAGAGTTATAATATGACTATTAGTCCCACTAGTCGTTGGTAAAGAAAAGCCCAAGAGTTGGTGGTTGATGGTGTTAACCAGCTGTCTTCCCCCTAGCCCATCACTTCTAAATTAGAAATAGTTAGCGTAGAATATTTCTCGAGTAGCTTTGCGCGAAATTCAACAAAGCAAGTGCTTTCCAACACTCCAAAGCGGCAAACATTCTTTCTAAAATTACGAGTTAGTTTTACAAAACGACGTGAATTATTTCCTATATGGAGATGCACACTCTACGTTAGTAATTATTTCCTATATGGAGATGCACACTCTACGTTAGTAATTATTTCCTATATGGAGATGCACACTCTACGTTAGTAATTATTTCCTATATGGAGATGCACACTCTACGTTAGTTGAAGGTGTATTCGCTTCACGTCTTCCATAAACTTGAAATGTTCCTTATACAATTTGCTGGTATTTTAACTGTCAAAATAAATTACACAGAATAATACTTAATTTTTATGTGGTGACTGTCATAGGATAAACGTGTGTATTTGTAATATGTGAAGACAAACAATTTGTTGCCTCTAAAAAACGGACTTGGCATGGCCTGGTGGTTAAGGCGCTCGACTCGCAATCTAAGGGTCGTGAGTTCGAATTCCCGTCACCGAACATGCTCACCCTTTTAGCTGTTGGGGCGTTATAAAGTGACAGTCAATCCCAGTATTCGTTAGAAAAAGAGTTTCTCAAGAGTTGGCTGTAGGTGGTGTTGAATAGCTTCCTTCTCTAATACTGCTAAATTAGGGACGGCTGGCGCAGATAGTCCCTTGTAGCCTTGCGTGATATTCAATACAAACTGAACCAAGCCTCTAAAAAACAAAAAATAAACAAACAACAACAAAAAAAAACAAAGTGCAGATTAATAGTTTCGTTTTGAGTTTTCTTACTTATTATATGTATCATCTTATTACAAGTTACAGCTTTTATAATAACGAAGATTATTTTTAAAACAGGTACGACATTTCGATCACTAAAACCTTCTTTACCGTTAAAACTTGTGTACCAGTGATCGAAACGTCGTACCTGTTCTAAAAATATTATTTCTTGCTCTAAATTGTTTGTTTGTAATTAAGTACAAAGCTACACAATTGACTATCTGTGCTCTGCCCTCCCCACGGGTATCGAAACCCGGATTCTAGTGTTGTAAGTCCGCAGACATACCGCTGTGCCACTGGGGGGCTCTTGCTGTAAAAGCTGTAGCTTGTAATAAAAAGAAACAAAATTATTTCACGAAACAAAAACCCCGAAAAACAATAAATTTAACTAATCTACTTTAATTTTGGCGCACTTATTTGTACATTACCGAATTTGCTGGAAAAACTCCCCAAATTTTGTGTTTAAATTTTTAATCAATGCAGTATATCTTTATATCTATAAAATAACATTATATCTTTGAAATATTTTGAAAAACCTTTACCTGGTTTGATCAACTTTTCTGATAATTAATATTTAAAGTGGCAAGAAGTCGGGTCTGATTGAATCAATCTGTCTGAAAAGTTACATCTGGCAAAAATAAAAACTCGTAATAAGTTAGCTCCCTTTTCACCCAGTCAGGGATACAATCTTTAGATCTGCAGACAGAATTCTGATCAGTAGACAAACAATGCTAGGGGGTGGGGAGGATCCTGTCCCACTCCTCTGACGTCGTATGTTAAATTACACGGCAAGGAGGACCAAGAGGTGATTTTGGATTTAGATCTGGACTTGTTGGTCATTTCATGACTTTTATTGTTTCTTGTTCATAACCGTACTGTTGTGACGAGAGGCGTTATCCTGAATCAATTAAAAGCATACAACTGGTTCTAATTTCGTGTCGCTATGGTAGCCAGGTAGTTGGAGTATTCAAAATATGCCTGACAAGCAGTAGCAAGTCTGGTTTGGTTTGTTATGAAACGTTTCCAATTAAAACCTTTTAGCTCATTTAAAATACGAGATGTTAGAACACAGAATTATTTCATATTTGGTGTTATATACCCATGCGTCGCAGTCACGTTGTTTTTGTATTCCCATTCAATATGTTGCTTCCCGTCGTCATAACTGAACCAACTTTTTTTTTGAATTTCACAAAAACGCTGCACGAGGGCTATCTGCGCTAGCCGTCCCTAATTTAGCAATGAAAGACTAGAGGGAAGGCAGCTAGTCATCACCACCCACCGCCAACTCTTGGGCTACTCTTTTACCAAAGAATTGACCGTCACATTATAACACCCCCACGGCTGAAAGAGCGAGCATGCTTGGTGGGACGGGGATTCGAATCCACGACCAACACATTGCGAGTCGAGCGCCCTAACCATCTGGCAGTAGCAAAAGGGTTATACCTTTAATTTAGATAGTAGAGAACTCGTTTGACCACCTGGCGTTGCCAGGCCTAACTGAATCAACACTGAAACTATTGTATTCACATTCAATGAGTAGAGGCAAAACATTTGTGAAAAGAACACTGCTGCTGGTTCAGGTGGTCTATCTGGGCTGTACAGCTAACTGTGGTAATGAGGCAGTTTTGATTACAGATGTCCACATTGTGTTTATATATTTGGTAGCGTGTCCACAATAAAGTGAGGTAGAACTTTTCGCTACAGTTTCACACAGTTGAGCAGCTCCAACAGGAACTTCCGCCCACCATCAGCAGGCAACATTGACAAAAAATATATAAGAACAGCTAATTAAAATTAAACTATTATGAAGATTAAAAAAAAAAAGAATCTAATGTAAAAATGAAATGGGATGGAACGTATAAGATGCACCGCACCAAAAACAGTCGTTCAATCTCATAACAACACAAGTGAATGTGTAAATAAGTACATGGTAAACAAGCTTAATTAATTAGAGCAATTAAACAGGCTGACGTCCAGAATCTAGGTAGGCAGCCCGTAATTAATTGAGTGATAGATGATTCCTGAATAAGGTAGGTGTTGCGGGATAACGACTACCAACCCATCAGCCCTCAAGTTATCAAACAACTCATCTTTGTTAAATGATCCACAGTTTTAATAGTTACTTATTTAACGTACAGTTGCAAAATATAAAACATCCCAACTGGTGTAGAAAACTGGATTACGATATCAATATGGATAAACTGTAAAATTAATAATCAGAATATCTATGAAGTGTTTCTGGAGCTGGTGAGTCTGGTTAATTGTTTAAATTAACGGCTTTCCAGACCTGTTATATTTAAAATATTCGTAGATTATCTCTTTTAACGTTTTAGTACGTTGAGGATTTTAGGCAATTTAAGAAGCATACAGGGTGCTAAGTGTCACTATAAAATATATGGATGATTAAAGGGCATTTTATGAAATATATGGATGTAATAAAAGATATGGATAAAAACAAAACAATTATATCACTGGAAATTCACGAAAAACAGATCAGAACATTATTTGGCATCACTGGGAACTTTAATGGATGAATATGAAGAGTTGTATAAATATAGGTTTAATAGCATTTTACAAGAACAGGTGCTCAGGTGGTTATGGTTACTCACTATTGTCCAACTGCACAGATTTTGTTGTAACAAGATTCTAGAAGACTTAGGGAGTGTGTAATGCCTTAGTTAGTGGAATGTGACATTAAGTAGTACTAATTTTAAATATCACATTGCAATAGTTTAAATCCAATTATTTTTCACCGGTTCAATATACATTTTCAGTAAGTTAGTTAGGTTGTTTTTGTGTTGTTAAGCACAAAGCTACACAATGGGCTATTTGTTCTGTGCCCACCGCAGGTATCGAAACTCGATTTTTAGTGTGATAAGTCTATAGATTTACTGTTAAGCCACTGGAAAGGGGAGGGGCGGTTTCCTTTTAGTTAGCTGCTGTTTCCAGAAAATATTTATTGTCGAAATTCACTCGACAAGATGTAGCCTATCTCTCAAGAACTTCCTTTACATACTCAAAGAGATTGAAAGCTGATGAGTAAGCACTTTGGACAGTAATCACTCCTTCTTTGAGGAATCTCTTGACCAGTTTAATATGGTAGGAGCAGGAGTTATCATCGATTGTGCTGAAATTAGGGCCAATTTATAAGCATATGGCAGTACAAAGGGCCACCGGATGTGATCTCAATGATGCGTGATGCCATTTTACAAGATTTAGAGGTCAACACATTCACTAATATACTTGTTTCTACCTTGTGTCTACTGGATGTGCGCTTGGAATCGTTTCAGGATGTTTTTTGTATTGCTTTGAATCTGATGCATCTCATCAGGTGTCTTGTGAAGTCTTTTTCTGATGGTCCGTCTTTGTACTGCTTCTTATTTTGTTTCCGAACAGTTGATTAAGTCTTGGAGCAGACTTATGCTACCATCTTTTCTGAGTATGGATATAGAGCATGCAGAGCAAAGGGACACAATAATTTATAGAATTAAGCCTCCAGTATTCTCTATGGAAATGAAAGACTGTGTGCACAGCAAGGGACTCCAAAAACAGACCTCAAGCCAATTAAGAATAACGTCATCTTACGTGAATTAAAGGTTGTGGCTATGAAAGAGAACCTTACAACCCTGAAAGTTATTCTTATGAAGCTGAGTATATCTCTTGGCACCAACTACTATATAGTAAACAAGAATTTAAAGAAAGCGAATGTTCGCAAGCGTCCAGTTGACATCTTGGCTTTGAGCACACAGTGTCGGTGCCACTAGGTTCGTGACAGTTGTGCAGTGCCAGAGCCCTATCAAAATGTGTTAGATGCGTGACGTCACTATCAAGATAAAAATTTTACATTTCCATTTCATGAGTTCATTTTAATTAAAGCAAATGTATGCAGCACTAATTTGAATATGCATGTATTACGGAGAGAAAGTACGCATCTTAACTTATTTTAACTTAAGCAACAAAGAAAATACATCTGGGTATCATATAAAAACTAATAATATTAAAATAAGTTTTAGAAGCACATATTTTATTAATTTACAGTATTTATACGTGCACTACAGTTTTAACTATTTAACTTTTATAATGGCCCAGCATGGCCAGGTGGTTAGG
>NW_013667295.1:18714-20011 GCF_000517525.1 Limulus polyphemus | reverse complement strand
CATGTAAATAATAAGGCTTTTAAAAATGAGTATATTTTAAACATACAATATAATTGTAAGATGTATTCTATTAAGTGCTGTAATACCATATTTTTGTGTGTTAATGATTATGTGACGTATGACAAAACACATTTTCCCATTTTAACACTCTGTCACCTGCTCTTAAGCCAAATCGGTTGCACGGTGCCTGACTCCAAGTCCTGAAGGAGAGTGACAGATTGTGTACTGAGCAGTCTGAGAGAGCTCTATCAGTGGACACGGGGAGAGATGGGGATAATAAACAACCAGAGTGTTCTCTGACATTCTGAGAGTGTGGTTATGAAAGGCATTTAATATCCGGTTAAAGTGAATAACTTATTTTAAATTACATATTTTTAGTTTTTCAAGTGTCGGGATTCAGATCCAATTTTAGAAGTGGCAGCACCCTGGTTCGTGATGATTAAATGTTCATTTATAAGAGTAAGCTAAATTACTAATCATTGTTTTCTGCAGCACTCCACGTAGTCATACAAAACGTCATTAGTAGAAGCAGATATGGAAAAAGGTTTAGATTGTTTGGAATTTCGTGCAAAGCTACTCGAGGGCTATCTGCGCTAGCATTTCTAATTTAGCAGTGATAGAGGGAAGGCTAGTAAATAGTACCCACCGCCAACTCTTGGACTACTCTTTTACTAACTGATAGTGGGATTGACAGTCACTTTATAACGCCCCATGGCTGAAAGGGCGAGCACGTGACGGGGATTCGAATCCAGAACCCACATATTGCGAGTCGAGCGCCCTAGCCACCAGGCCAGAGAAAAAGGTGATATAAGTATTGTTTAGTGAAGGCTATTTATAAAAAAAATCTTTATCGTCTAATATAAAAAAGAAAGCAAGATTGTTTATTTGTAATTAAGCACAAAGCTACACAATGGGCTATCCGGATTTTAGAGTTGCAAGTCCGCAGACATACCGCTGTGCCACCAGGAGGCGAGAAAGTAAGAAGAGAATGCCTTAGCTATGCAAATAAGTGGCTAAGATTCACGCATGAGACATAGTAAGTGTCACTTATGATAAGTTCAAGTGCTTATTTAAGGACGTAAGACACCGTTTCAACACAAGAGAACTTCTTTTGGAGTTAACACTAGAAAAACGAAATCGAAAAGTTACTACATTTGTGTCCAATCTTACTTTTTAGTATAATATTAATAACAGTAAATGAAAACCTGTTATACATATATATATATATATACTAGCTGAGTTACCCGACGTTGCACGGTGAAAATTTAAATTTGAAATGTATAGATTAGTATTTTTT
>NW_013667295.1:10509-17837 GCF_000517525.1 Limulus polyphemus | reverse complement strand
TATAGCGAACAAAATAAACAAATAAACAAACTTTCTCTTTTATATGTATATATATATATATACAAAATATACTTTTCTTTGAAAAGCGTTTATTGTTTTGTTTTCATTTGTAAGCGCAGGTCTTCACAATGTGTTATCTACACCCTACAGAATGCTCCGAATCCCACATTTTAGTGTTTTAACTCTTAAAGCTTACCACTTAGCCACCAGAAGAGGGGAGAATTTAAAATAACTTGAAAAATATGTGAAATCTGGAAGTTGTAGCTTCGAAAAGGGTTCCATAACAATACTTAAAAAAATTATAATTCAGAATTGAAGGAAATAAGCGGGTGGCAGATATAAAGTATTGGACGCAGTCCATTCTCTATACAATATTGAAATTCGTGTTTAAAGGAAATTTTAATATAACTCAGAGACTGAGGTCTTTTGATGGGTTGAGAATGGAAATAAAGACATATCAGTTGTAATATTTAAAACCGACTTTTATTGCACAAATTTTTCGTGTAATCCGATTATTTCATTGAGTACTAAACTTACGATAAGAAAATAAGAGGGACTTTTTTGTTTTTCGTAGACACTGAAGTTATAAGTTATATATTTTTTACTTCTTTACAGCTCGAAATAAGAATTGGAAAAATAAATTTCAAACGGGAATTCAAAAATTAATAGATAAATCATTCCGGCTTAGATATAAGGTTAAGGGCTATAACGGTAAAATTCAGGTTCGATCCCTGTGGTGGGTACAGCGTAGATTGTTCACTGTACATTAACAAATTGTTTAAATTTATTAATATATATAAGAAAAACAGACTTAACTTCTGATGTTTAAAAAAACAAGAAATTTGCAAAATATTTTTATTGTTTTACAGCACACTAGATTGATATGAATATTAATCACAGTGAAATTGATGGTGAGTGTTTATACGTAAAAAAAAGACGAATTGCTCGAAGCATTTATTCTTTCACTGACTAGTTACGTATTTAAGCACCACTTTTCTAAAATGTGTGATGGATTACCGATTCTTACAAAGAAAAGGTTTCGAAAACGGCATTTAAATCACCTGTCTTTGAATCCCAGTTTTTGAAAAGTGTTATGAGGAATGTTCTGTTAAAAAAAAAATCTAGGCAATGGGCCTTGCCCCTAGGTCCCTGCTGGGTGATAAATGGTGGTAACCCTTGGTCTCGGGATTACACGGAATCGACATGGGTGACTGGCAGTCCAGGCAATTCGGGTGCTGGCACCCTATAGTTAAGTGGCCGCAGTAATCGGGAGGGGGCCTGCTATACCACCGTATGCCTGAGAATCACTCAGGAGTCTTAAGTACAAGTGATGTCATTACATATTTTTGTTGTTTAGAATAATTTTCCAATACGCACATGTATATTTATGATGTGACCCTGATTTAAAAGTGCGCATACACTAGTATGCTCCACGAAACGCGGTAACAAATGTATACCCAGTGAACAGTTGAAGTATTTAGGCTACTCCAAAGAGAAAAATAATAAGTTCTTGTGATCCAGCACGTTCCTTCTATTTCTTTCCTTCTTTTTTAATGTATTAACTCTTAAACAAATGTCTGATTCTTTATTTTTATTTTTTTTACAAATTGTTTTGTTTTTAAGTCTGAAAGTAAGTCAGAGTTCACAGTCATGTCAAAAGTTAACTTGTGTTATTTTGTATTTGTATTTCGAAATAACTTGAACACACTATGAACAAGAAAACAAAAAGTGAAGAAAACTTATACCACGAAAAATGGCAAATGTTAAATCGATGTTTTAATGTTGACAACGTTTCTGACTGGAACGCTCTACTCTGGTGAATTGAAATGTTAATGGAGCAAAATGTTGGATATCACAAACTTTATTAAATATAAAAGGTTCGAAGTTAACATTAGGCAACAGATCTAAATAAACATACATGTGAATCCCAAGCAAATATATGTATATATATTACAATAGGATAATATACATCATTATAAATACAATATATATATAAACCAAGTAAACATCAGAAATAAGTTTGAATTCTATTTTAACGTATTTTAAAGAAATGTCAATAATATTAACAGTTGATTAGGTGTTTTGCATCGTTGTAGAGTAACAATGTCACGTTCCTAAAGTTCGAAGAATAACTAGTACTCTGGGGTCTAAAAATATAAGAAAACAACAAAATTATAATGATACTAATAATTTGTTTGTTTGTAGTTAAGCGCACAGTTACACCAACACTCCTTCAAACAGTCATTTTTTTGAAAGCAATATAACTTTTATGTTATCTGTGAAAAATTATGAATAAGATAAAGAACTGATTTGTGTATATCTATATTGTTTGAAGTTAAACACAAAACTATACAAAGGTCTGTTTCTGCTCTACCCACCACGAGTATCGAAACCCGGTTTCTAGCGTTGTAAGTTCATAGACATACCGCCGATAATAATAAATTAGATAAATAGGTTGATTAAAATTGAAGGCGAGAAATTTATATACGCATGTACGAAGAAAAAGACACAGATGAGCTTGCGCATAAGTATCTTTGCATACGCTTATATGAGGCGCGCGTGCGCACATACACAGATAAGTAGAGTTACAAAAAATAAAATCTTTCATTTATTTATTCCATTCAAGTGAATGGTACCAAGTTGAAAGATGGGTTCATATTCATCCTGCTGTTTCTTCTTCTTGACTTCGACGAGCGACGGAGGGCCAGGATTCTGAAGTGGCTAATGTTATGGTCATTTTTATTGAAATGTTTAGCCACAGACTCGTCTGGATCACAATTCTGGATGTTAGGGATGTGTTCGCGTGCTCGTTCGGACAACATCCGACCTGTTTCTCCTATGTACAGTTATTTACAATATAAGCAAGTGATGCAGTAGTTTAAGCACTTGGATGTATAGGTGAACAACTGTTTGATGGTGTACATGGAATTGAGTCCTAATACAAAACTACTGGTGTGGATGTAACGATATGTGTTGCATCGTGAACGTGCACAGCAACGTGTGCCACACTGAAGCTGGGTGATTTCTTCAACCATTCATGAACCAATTATATCTTCTAAGTTCTTCCTTGTCGATACGAAACGATAGGTTTATCTTTAAATATTCCTCCCAACGTTTTAGCCCCCAGTGGCACAGCGGTATGTCTGCGGACTTACAATGCTAGAATCCGTGGTGGGCAGATTACAGATAGCCCATTGTGTAGATTTGTGCTTAATTACAAACAAACAAACCCAATGTTTTGATGTATTCCCAAATTGTTTTTGATTATTTTATAAACCTGTATGCTTTGTGGATGATATGTCAATATCAAAGGAACCTAATTTTCAAGAAAATTCATTTTTGTCCTCAGTTTTAGGGCATTATTAGGATTGATCTTTGCAGCATTTTGGCGAGTTCAGTGTGGAGTTTAAGTTTAATCTTAAAACAACAACAACTGACATTTTATCAGGTTTCTGGTCTAAAGCGGATCCGGAATTACATATCGTCGCTATAAAACAGGCATTCGCCCACCATTAGCAACAGAGTTTTGCAAAGTTTACGAAAAGCCCACGTGGAATTTCGTGCCTTTATTGACCATAATAATATGTTATAGTTCAAGGTTAATCCATAAATAAAATTATTCAATTAGGAAAAAAAAGAATAGCAACAACAACGTCAGCAACAGCAACAACAACAACAACAAGCAAACAAAACTGGTTCGTTTATTCCAAAAGAAAATGCCATAAGATTATATAGTTTCAGACACCACTGACCATTGAAGTAACCCACCTTGTTCTGGATTCGAACACTGTATCTTTCGCATACAAGTCAAAAGGTTAATTTCTTAGCAACAGCTAGTAAAACACTTTTTTTTAACATTTCAGACGACTTTCACGTTTCTTCTCTCTTACAAAAAAAAGACCTCTCCTCGTGCCTAACCTCAAGGTCGTGGAGCGGCCCCACGTTGGGCGCCAACTGTTTTCTTTTTTACAATAATCCAATTGCTCTGGATCCGAATTTTATAACACTTGCAGGTTCAATGAGTGCTATACCAACTAAACTAAAGGGACAACTCTCAATCGTGTGTCATAAGATAATGTTTAACCCAAGCTGAACTTAAGAGTATACTGATAACAAAATAATTACTGTAAATGAAAACTTCAATTCTGATTTGTTTGGTGGATAAATACAAATAACATTTGGAACTTTTTTTTAATTTGTATGTACTTATCGATTTAGAATATGTCACTTTGGTAAGTTAGCACAAGGTAACGCGTGTGTACTAGATATATTATGACTTACCTCGAAACACGTACTACTTAAATGTGATCTTCTCGTTCCATTTTGTTTATTCGTCTTATTTGCAAGGATATAGTTGGTATTTTAAGCTTAAACGGTACATTATACGACGCATGGTCTAAAACCGGGTCAGTGACCCTCAAGTTTCAGGTCAAAGCTAGAACTGCTGAACAGTTAGTAGCAACTACCAATTACGTGGTCACACTCAATAGAATAGCGAGACTGACTGTTACTTTTATGATGCATCTACAGCTAAAAGTGCAGAGCGTGTTCAGCGGCATATCGTGGGTTCGAACCTTGAATCTTCTGATGCGCATTTCAGCACGCAAATCACTAGGCTAAATTCGACACCCAGCCTAAGATTCGCAGTGGTTTACATAACATGAAAACATATCTGATGTTCATTCATTTTTCCATTCTTCTTTCTATTTAAGCTTTGTACGGCTTTCTTTGGCAGGAGAATCGTGCTTATCAACGCCCTAGGCATTTAAGACAGAGCCTGCTTCAAGAATAAAATCTAACTGTTTTAAAAGCAAAATTAGCTAAAGTTTATACGAGTATTTTTATTTGATAATTTTATTACGTTAATAGGTGAGTGTGGTGAAGACGTGTGTGTAATTACAACTAAAAGTTGTACAACTTGTTTGGTCGATCGTTTTGTTTATGACACGATTAGAGAAACGTTACTCAACAGAAGAGTGCTGTATACCTCGACTTCGGGTAATATTCTATGCCATAGAACAGGGAATGCCCCATAGCGTCGTGTGAGGTCCGATAACATGAGGGGTTATTAGGAAGATAGCCACAGAAGCTTTTTAGATAACTCCAAACAGAGAAAAAACATGCGCTTCTACATATCCCTCACAGTGAACAATGTCCACTTGAAAACGAAGCTTCCATATAAATTACGGGGAATATTTACTTAATAAAACTTTATGCTGGCAAACCACGATTCTTGACCGATTACCTCTCACGCAAGAATATAAATATTTGGAATCGAAGCTTTAAACATCACAAACTAACACCAGATGGCAACTGTTGAAATATTATACAGTAATGTGGCTCAAAAAAGAAGCGTTTAAAAAAAACAACAAGAACAGCAAAAAAAACTTGAGAGAAATACAATCATGTTATGGTATAAAACGGTGTATACCGGCGAAGCATCTGACAGGGGCAGTAAAAAAATTATTATCCGTTCTATTGTATTATTAAGGTTGGCCTTAATAATAATGTTATTACTATATCACTTAATATAACATTTTGTTTAGTAGTCAATGTTTTTTGTTTTTGTGTTTTTATAGTGGAGTTGTTGTCGAAGCAATATAGCAATATACTTCATTTAGCATTCCAGAGAATCAAAAGTACGAAGAAAATAAGATTCTTAACACGTTCGCTGCCGCATAATAAATTAGGTATAAAAAATTGAACATTCAAGAGGTGTCATTGAGCTGTCACAGTGACCAAATGGTGAGGCACATGGCGGCGAACGTGTTAAGACATAACTATTAGAACGTGTTATATTATACACACATATATGTATATATTGATATATAGCGTATATGTACATAAAATCTCCAAAACTGACCAATCTAAATAAAGTTAATTTCACACAAAAATGTCAAAGGAAGAAAATGCTATATAACCCTAACAGATCCTCGAACATAAATATACAAAGCTAGGTTTCGGCCTTAGGCCTACATTAAGTGATGATTATGTATCGTTTCTTTGTTTAAAACAATCTTAATGTTTAGTAATGCACGAGGACATTGCAAAAACAACAGCAATTAGTAAGTACTGAGCTCGCTAGCAGGAGTAAAATATCAACATATGTAACTTTTTAATTCATTAGAGATAATGTTTGTCTTTCTACGTGACGAGGAATTCTTAGGCCTAAAAGCATATTAATATATATATTGTTCTATATGCAGGAATTCATAACGACTTCTAAAGAAGACACTTTTTAAAAAGTTAAGGGTTTCTTCTGAATTTTGTGCAAAACTACTCGAGAGCTATCTGCTTAGCTATCCGCTATATAGAGGGAGCTAGTCAACACCCCCCACTGCCAAGCCAACTCTTGGGCTATTCTTTTACCAACGAATGGTAGTATTAGCAGTCAAATTATAAACGTTCTCATGGTTGAAAGGGAGGAATATTCGAACGTGCTACCCTCAGATTGCGAGTCGAGCGCCCTAACCACCGGTTCATACCAGACCGAAGAGTTAAAGGCCATATTAATCTATTACATAAGGTTGTTTTTTGACGTATAATTAAAAACAAAAAAAACCCCTGAGTGAAATGGTTTCAAAACAGTTTCTAGGGTCGAAGGAAGTCTGCGGTTAATTGCATTCCTATGGTCAGAGGAGTAGTTAGTACCAAAGAACTGACTTTCACCATTTACATGTTCCAAAACCCATTCTCCTGTTTCCCAAGATAGTTTCGTCCACATTAGGAACGAGTTGGTACACAACATGTTTTAGCGCACGTTTACCTTCCAGTCATCAAATACAAGCAATACAGTTGTTACCTGGATTGCGGCAAGGAGCTCTGGGAAGGTTGACTTTTCTGTCAGCCTCACATTAAAATCATTACAATTTAGGATGTGCTTAATTTTATGATTAAGCACTCTGTCTACCACAGGAAATCGAACCCAGGATTTTAGCTTGCAAGCCCATAAAGTTACCGCTGACTCACCGGGGGGAGGGGCAAGTCTGTTAGGAACAAAGCGTGGTGAATAGTGAAAACTTTTTTTTTTTAAATAATGATTTTCTCTGGATTTATGTTTTATTTTGTTAACTATACAAGCTGTGTATCTATTCTACAGAAATAGTTTTCAGCTTTCACTACACTTTATTGCTCGTTTATGTTATCCAAGGTAGTACAACAGGTACACAACATTTGGAGGCTACTGATTGTTTTGTGAAACCCAACTGCGCAGAATCAAAATTAAAAAGGATGTCAGTGAGCATTCGTTTGACGCATAACTCGTGTGTTACAGATCACCAGAGGTAAATTGAGTCTAATATATATATATATATATATATATATATATA
>NW_013667295.1:0-9577 GCF_000517525.1 Limulus polyphemus | reverse complement strand
TCTAATGTCATTTCCACGCCTACTGAAGAATGTATCGTGACGTCATTAACTGTTGTTGTGTCTGCTGACAAATAATTAAGTTTCCGGTAAACACATTGTGTATTCTTGGTAACAAGACTTCTAAACACTGCTAAACTGGTCTATTTGTGTGATTTGTCGTGAAAAATGCTTGGTTGAAGTGGTTTTTATTTACCTGCTCTCAACTTTAGTTTCAGACACATTGAATAACTTGAAGATGTTTTAAACATAAAATCTAAAAATTTTCAAAAAAAAAAAGATAAAAATTGAGACAGTTTAAATGTAACTATATATGATTTACTTTTAACTGATGCAGTCGACAAATATTAAAATAACTTTCCCCTCTTACAAATTGCCAGAGTAAAACCACCCTAATATCTTTAGTTTTTAATCTGGTTGTTAGATATATATAACTGACTTCTCTGCATCATAAACATTACAAGTAATTTGAAATCGTATATGTCTCAACGCTAATAACTATAGCTCTAATTACAGTTTTTGGACTAAGACAAGAAGAGAACGGACGATGTTGGAAACTGGGGAGAGTTCACTCTTGCCCTCTGTACCGCCCTTCCCCTCGGGTATGTGCCTAAATAATAAAGATTAAGTGCGCAACTGTGTCTGAGACGTTTAACTTTCTATTCAATCAGTGGAACACACACGTTGAAGGTTGGGATATAAAAATACTTGAATAGCGAATCGTAACGACATAAAAAAAACTTTTGAACTATATCTATACAAGTACGTCGTGAAAGTCAACGGTTCAGCATGCACGCATTAATGGTCTACGTAAAATGATCGTTACGGCTTAGGGACAGAAAAAAAAAAAAACTTGTTTGAAATGTATTTAACAGCTTGTTTATCAAACAGCAAAAGACTAAATATCTTCCCAAGGATTCCAAGATGTCAGGAAAGGTAAAAAAAAAAACAACTGAACAATTAATGAAACAAACAGACAAGATTTAAATTTCATGCGCTTGTTGTGTTAGATTTGAAATAGGAACAGTGTATGTAATTAAATGATAAAATTTACATTAAACGCATGACAAACACGACAGCTATATTTATTTCACTAAAACATAAATGAGATAATAAGTCTGAAGAAAGTAATTCGGTTCCACGTATTTGAATCAGATTATTTTAATCAATTTAGTATAAGCACGTTGACTGTTAATTTCTGAAAAGATCATTTGAATTATTTCCTTTGCTTTAGCTCCCAGTGGCACAGCGGTATGTCTGTGGACTTATACCACAAGAAACCCGTGGTGGGCAGAGCCCAGATAGCCCTTTGTGAAGCTTTGTGCTTAATACCACACTACAACAACCTTTGAATTGTTATCATTTCTCAAATGCGGATATAATTTATAAATACAATTCATCTGATTAAGAGTACCGCAAATATTTTACTAACAATATTTTGTTTATTTATGGTATTATTATTTAAACAAATATTCCTAAATGTTCTATTACTAGTTGCAAATTCCCATTTTACTTAGAGATTTATCACATTTCAAGTTAAGTATTAAATTTTGACTTGCTTTCTATAGACATTTATAACATTTCAAGTTAAGTATTAAATTTTGACTTGCTTTCTATAGACATTTATAACATTTCAAGTTAAGTATTAAATTTTGACTTGCTTTCTATAGACATTTATAACATTTCAAGTTAAGTATTAAATTTTGACTTGCTTTCTATAAATCTTTATAATATTTCAAGTTAAGTATTAAATTTTGACTTGCTTTCTATAAACCTTTATAACATTTCAAGTTAAGTATTAAATTTTGACTTGCTTTCTATAGACCTTTATAGCATTTCAAGTTGAATCTAAATTTTGACTTGCTTTCTATCGACCTTTATAACATTTCAAATCGAATATTAAATTTTAACTTGCTTTCTCTTTGTGGAACTTTGTGCTTAACTATAAATAATTAAACTGAAGACTGCAGCACAGCAAGCGAAACTTTCATCAACAAAACTAGAACAATAAGTATTCTTAATATCACATAGCTGATGCTAAGAAGAATACGAAGTTAATTTCTTTATAAATTATATAACCCATGTCTATCAAGTGTAAGACTGTTTTGTTGATATCTTGAATCAATCAACGATTCCAGACTGTGTTTAAAATCTATAGCAGTTTTACGCTTAACAGTAAACACAACCCCAATGCTATTAAGGGTTAAAAATATGTTTTGTTGTTACCTTGATTTAATTAACAATTTCAGACTGTGTTTAAAGTTTAAGGCCGCTTTTAAGATTAACAGTACATTATGCAACCCATTGCTATCGAGGGTAAAACTGCTTTGTTATTGGATAAAATCTAAACGACATTTTATAAATAAAAGAGACTTTCTAGTTCTTTTTGAATTATCTATTGTTGCCTAATAAAGATTAGGCAACATGTATGTACCAATTATTCAGTTTTGTAATAATACAAATTAACTGTGGACTGTAGAGCCTCCCTCCTCCCCTTGTTCTGTGGTGTAACGGTTAAGCATGATAACTTCTAGAACAATGTTTATATATATATACAGGAACTTACTGTACTGAATTTTTCCGGATTTCATGTTGGAGACAGACAGATATTCCGAAAATATCCCACCACTAATACTGGAGTTTCCATTATTTTTCTTGTTGTTATTCAACTCTTTCATGTTGTTTCTATAATGATAATAATTATTACTATTATGCGAATTACGATTATACACATACTACTGAATGAATATTAGGCCTAAATGTGTAACTGCTTTCGCGTTCGATTTTCGGAATATCCGGCTGTAACCTTCATGTCAATGGCTATCGTCACTAAAACTTTTTTTGTCATCTTAATGTTTGTTTTCTAAAAGGTAAAAAGATAATTTACAAACGTTAAAATTTCTTTTTCTTACAGTGTTGTGAACCACAGCTTCATAAAGAACAAATATCCAGATGTTCATTATGTTATACTAGCATGAATGAATAGAACCTTCTTTGTTTCGGTAATCGCTCAAGCATTTGTTTCAATAATCGCTCAAGCATTTCTTTTCTTAGATTATATTTCTGTGGTAAGTCTACAAAATTACAACTCCAAAATCTGGGGTTTGATTTCCGGTGGTTGACATCGGAGATTGCCTAATGTGGCTTTACTCTCAAACAAATAAACAGACAAACTATATTTTTGTTTAATTAAGACTTTTTCCAGCCTTTAGCTGTCAACTTTCATGGTAGAAACTTAAAAGCATCATAAGATAACTTATAAATATCACAAGACAACTTACAAGCATCATAAGATAACTTATAAGCATCACAAGACAACTTACAAACATCATAAGACAACTTACAAGCATCATATGATAACTTACAAGCATCACAAGACAACTGTAAAAATAATAAGACAACTTACAAGCATCATATCATGTTTAACTTACAAGAATCACAAGACAACTGTAAAAATAATAAGACAACTTACAAGCATCATAAGATAACTTGTGAGCGACATCAAATCGGATATCGTTGGTGCTAGAAAATCTGCAGGATAAACACTAATCAAATTTCAGAATAACTCGACAAGACCACGTTCTCTAATTTTCACACAATGTTCTCTTAAGTTTTCTGTTTCCTAACACGTCTCTCTCACTTATCAGTTGAATTAGTTTTTAACTACAGTGCATGATGATGCGATTACAGTTCATGAACGATTAATCTGGTATTCTTAAAAGTTATTTGATATTTCAAAATATTATTGTTTCAACATAAGCAAATTGTATTGTTTGTTTCTTTATTTCAGAATTTCACTCAAAGCTACATTAATGTTAACCTACGCATAGCCACCACCCCTAATCTTGAACTGATAGTTTAGACCAGCTTTTCTCAACCTTTTTCGATACTAGGGACCGACTCGCTGCGTCCCTAAACTGTCGCGAGCAGCTAAAATACAAGTGAAACGAAAAACGATTACGATTTACATATGAATATTCTATCTGTTTTTGTTTGTTTGTTTTCGCGAAGTCCCACAAACCGGCAAGGTGGCTGTAACGGACCGACGCCGGTGGTTGAGAAAGATTGTTTTAGAAGGGATGAAACTTCAGGGGCTAATCTTGTCTGACCAATTAGTGGAATTTGACTGTAACTTTTAAAGTAAAAACATGAACCCAAAATGTGGAGCATGTTATTGCTGCAATGGGACATGAACGTAAACCGTAGGATTCATAAACCAGACACTCTAACCGCTAGGCAACACGCGGCCTAACAAAATTTAAGCTTAATAATGTATAATGACAAAAATTGTACTTTCACGGTTCGCTGAAAATTTGATTATCTAAATACTTGCTGATTTCGATACCCGTGGTGAGTACAGCACAGATAGTCCATTGTGTAGCTTTGGACTTAACTACAAACAAACTAACTTTCTACTAATGATTTGTTTCAAAACGTTTGCTAATTGTCAGGCGAATTTGAACCTCCAAAGAAAGCGTTTAGTCAGTTAGTTTGTTTATTTAAGCGTAAAATTACACAATAGGCTATTTGAGCTGTGTACAACGCAGGGGTCGAACTCTGAAGTTTAACATCGTAAGTCTTCAAGCTTTTGTAAGTCTTTTGTTTCTTAAACGAATTTCAAGCTACACTTTCTTCTACTTGCTAATTTTCTAAGAGAATTATTCGAGTATCGAAACCTGATTTTTAGCGTTTAAGTCCAGACATACTAATGAACCTTCTGGGGGGGGGGTTGCCCTTCGTTTTTAATTTCCAGCTGATTTTGTGAGTTTGAATGAAATTCTTGATACAGAAGAGTTTGAGTGATTAAGTTAATAGTCTCTAGATTAGTTCCTTCGATTTTATCCCTTCTTCCCAATGTGACATTACACCTACTAGAAAATCTAACTGAACTGAAATATATTGTGAAAACTTATTGGACGAACAAAACAATGAACAATGTTCTATCATCAGTGAAGAAATTCGAGTAATTTTACGGCAGATAAGACGCAGAAAGAAAACAAAAAAAAGTGGTGGAGTTCCTTTGATGGAGAATTTTCTTTATATTCAGGTAGCACAAAGAGGCATAACTAAGAATGAATTAAGAGCGTCGTAAAACTTGACGCAAGCATACAGCACCATTCTTAAAATTGAAAGCACTCCAACCATGGGTAATTACATGAGGTTAAGTCTTGTATCTTTTGCCATATTCCTTTGTTTAACTTGTTTGACCGAAACAAGGACAGTGGGATAACAATAAAATATCGTGAAAACAAAAGGCACAGACTGGGGCGGCGGTATCCACAAAGGGGGCTCTAAGAAGTGCACTACGTCGTTATAGCTCTTAAATAGCTAATTATGTGGCTTACAAGGTGCAAATAATTAGCACACGGAATTTCCTGGGTTTTCAAAGAACTTTCGTAAACCTTAGAGATCGTGTGTCATTTATATAGTTTCCAGAAAACTTAGAACAAGTATTCTGAAAAGTAGAACAGAAAACTTAGAACAAGTATTCTGAAGAGTAGAACAAGGCAGCGTGTTTTTTGTTTTTAAATCATCATTGGGTCAACACTGCCAATTTTCTGTTTGTTATTAGCCGATAAAACTCGTTAATTATGCTTACTTTCCACCAGGAGAAGATTAGCAACTCGTGATTTGTCTTCATGTTGTGTCTTATTGATAAATCTCTTCTGATAATTACGCTTACTTTCCACCAGGGGAAGATTAGCAACTCGTGATTTGTCTTCATGTTGTGTCTTATTGATAAATCTCTTCTGATAATTACGCTTACTTTCCACCAGGGGAAGATTAGCAACTCGTGATTTGTCTTATGATGAGTTTGAATAGCAAAGTTTTTTTTTAAGTACAAAGCTACATAATTGACTATATATACAGTGTACAGTGCCACCACGGGTATCGAAACTAGGTTTTTAGCGTTATAAGCCATTGGACTTACCGCTAAGCCATTGGGGGAGGGCTATGTTTTATAGACATAATTAAGTCGGCACTATCACTAACATAAGGCTGTTTAAAACTTCTTATATTTGGTGTCAGGGGTTGGTTCAGGGGTAAATCAGTAGTCATAATAAGAAATGTTAATATAATTATGAATTCACTTCAGGAGTCAAAGAAAGAAACGATGTCGAGTGACGTCATCATTCACACAATGGACACTGTAGACAAATGTACCACAGTAATTCCATTACATCTTAATATACAAGTGTTTTCATTAGTTAATTAGTTGTTAGAAAACGTGAATTATCAAGAGTAGTTATTTTCTTGAGTTAATTGAAACTACAAATATTACGTATTTTATCTCAAAGAAAATAAACTCAGTCCTATAAACATGACTACAACCCTTCGTTGTACCATTCTAAAGACTTATAACACTAAAATCAGGGGTTCGATTTGCCGCGGTGGATACAGCAGATAGCCAAATGTGCCTTAAAAAATCTTTGTCAGAAATAATTCTTAAAATATGAAAAAATAAGCTTTAAGTTGAAGAACAAAAAATAAAATTTTAAATAAAATAACATAATGTAAGAAAACATCAGGAATCATCTAAAGACTAGACTTGTTTTTCTGAATTTAAATATATTATTTCCTTTTGTCGATAGTGATTTTTATTTACGATATTTTGGAAAATATTTTCAAATACACAAACATATATTTTAGGAAATTATCTTTTACTATTTTATTAATTCAAGATGAACAAAGTTTAGCATGAACATACTAAGGTGGCGCTGTTCTTGATTCTGTAATATTGCAAAAAAGAAAAGAATATTGTTAGTAACCAAATATAAAGTTCAAACGTGTGAGAATGAGTCCAGTTCTTTAGAAGACTGCTAAAGGTGGAAAAAAATGACACCATCAGTCTGTTCTGCTGTTCTTATAGTAAGGCCAGGTGGTTAGGGCGCTTGAGTCGCAATCTGAGGGTCGAGAATCCTAGTCCCCCCAAGCATGCTCGCCCCTTTTAGCCGTTGGGGCATTATAATATGACAGTCAATCCTACTATTCATTAGTAAAAAGAATAGCCCAAGAGTTGGAGATGACTAACTGCCTTCCCTCTAGTCTTATACTGCTAAATTAGGGACGGCTAGCGCAGATAGCCCTCATGTAGCTTTGCTCGAAATTCACTGCAAACAAACAAGTTCTTATGGTCACTGGCTGCAGTAATGTAAAAATCCAGATCTAGAGTATTTCTGGAATGCTTTTGATCATTAACGTTTAAGTAAATTAATCATATTTTAGAGATATTGAATTACGTCAAGTAATATTTATTTAAACAATCCCAGCTACTTGCTATCAGAGTCCTTAAAATGTTTTTATTTTCTTACTTGTGCCGTTGTATTTATCTGTTTTCTAGATTAATTAAGACATTACTGGTTATTTTTAAGTGCCCCATTATTTCATCATAAAATGTTGGTGTCACCTGTAAATATTACTTTTTAAACAGGCACAGGCTTGACTCTTTTATTTTATCTAACAAGTTGAATTATAATTTAATAAACACACAAGACAAAATACCCATTTATTTAACTTAATAAGTAGCTAATTTCGGCGGGTTATTTAGGTGGTCTAACGATAAATAAAATCTTTGTTCGTTGTTTTGAATTTTTTTTTTGTTTCGGATATTCGCGCAAATCTACTCTAATCTAATAGCAGGGTTTGACCGTTACTGTTGGTCTTTCACCAGACGGCAACTGGTCAGTGTCACCACATCTACTGGCAAAGTCAATCAATTCGGCAAAACAAGTTACCGCCAGCCATATTTCCACGTGCAAGATGGATCGGTAACCTAACAATGTCAACTTTCTGATCATTAAGTCCGGCTGATGAGAAGACAGAGACAATCCAGACTGACAATAATAATAGAAGGTTGCTTGTACTCAGTGATGGACATCTTGAATACAAAACCTTTAAAATACTTTTAAAAATTAGCGATATACATTATGAAAGGTTAAAATTTATAGTTGGAATCTGTTTTTTCTCGAATAGTGAATGGCCTTGTGTTTATGGTATTTGTAAATTTTGAAAACATTGGACAAATTGAGACACGTGAGTAAAAAAAAAAAATTAAGGAACGTCTGTTATTTAGAAAATATCACACAAATAGCACAAATTGTTTGGAATTTTCACACGCATGAAATTTTATTAATATACATTTCATATTGCTAAATTTCACTTAACTTGTAATGACTTTTGATTTGACTTCTTGAACAATCTCTCCTATTCCTATGGACTTTAATATGGAGTGTATTTTTCTTTTTCGGGATAGTGAATGAACCTTTAACTCAAACTTACTAACCTAAAATTGGAACAACTGCTAGAAAGGTTAGTCACCCAAGTGTAATATCTGCAACTAAAGATAAGATGCCCAGAATGTCATTGTAGCATTGTAAACAGCTATTAAATAGTGTGAGCTATGCGGTAAAGCAACTAATGATGATCACATTAGTCTGTGACGTAACTATGACATTTCGACGTGTAATGTTTCTTAAAACTTTTCGACCGAATTATCACATAATCATAGATGGTCAGTACTGTACTACAGTCCACATATATTCAGTGTAGGTTATTCATCATTATATATATATACCCCAGTAGCACACTGCGGACTTAAAACACTAGAATTCGGGTTTGGATATCTGTGGTGGGCACAGCACAGATAACCCATTGTGTAGCTTTTTGCTTAACTACAAACAAATCGTCATGATATAACGTCAACCATTTTCAAATATGATGCCCAACAAGCGCCACCTCTCGGCGTTGAAACGTATAATGCTCCAACGAGCTGAAAGGTGGTTGTGCATAAAATGATGTCATTCATACGACAGCAAAACCGCTTTAAAAACACAAAATTTTAGATAAATCAGTAGAGCGTGACAACTGTTGATTATGGGATAAACAGCATGTTCTGGCTAGTTCACTAGAATTTCAACAGTTGTCGCGGTATGTGTTACTCAGCATTTTCTGGCTAGTTCACAAGAATTTCAACAGTTGTCATGGGAAGGGGTAACTCAGCATTTCCTGGCTAGTTCACTAGAATGTCAACAGTTGTCACGGAATGGGTCACGCAGCATTTTCTGGCTAGTTCACTAGAATTTCAACAATTGTCACGGTGTGGGTTACTCAGCATTTCCTGGCTATTTCCCTAGAATGTTAACAGTTGTCACGGTATGGGTTAAACAGCATGTTCTGGCCAGTTCACTAGAATTTCAACAGTTGTCACGGTATGGGTTAAACAGCATGTTCTGGCCAGTTCATTAGAATTTCAACAGTTGTCACGGTATGGGTTAAACAGCACGTTCTTGCTAGTTGACTAGAATTTCAACAGTTGTCACGGTATGGGATACTCAGCATTTCCTGGCTAGTTCACTAGAATGTCAACAGTTGTCACGGAATGGGTCACGCAGCATTTTCTTGCTAGTTCACTAGAATTTCAACAGTTGTCACGGTATGGGATACTCAGCATTTCCTGGCTAGTTCACTAGAATGTCAACAGTTGTCACGGAATGGGTCACGCAGCATTTTCTTGCTAGTTCACTAGAATTTCAACAGTTGTCACGGTATGGGATACTCAGCATTTCCTGGCTAGTTCACT
>NW_013667294.1:258832-259850 GCF_000517525.1 Limulus polyphemus | reverse complement strand
TCCACTGCCAAGAATTGATGATACTCTTGATGCCCTAAGTGGAGCCAGGTGGTTTTCAACTCTGGACTTAAAGTCAGGTTACCATCAAGTAAAAATGGCTGAAACAGATAGACCTAAGACAGCATTTAGTTATGGCCAAAGTCTCTGGCAATACCGAGTGATGCCATTCGGGCTTAGTAATGCTCCAGCAACATTTAAGAGGCTGATGGAAAGAGTATTGGAAGGCTTACAATGGAGGATAGCCCTAGTGTACCTGGACGATGTCATTGTATTTGCAACAACTTTTGATGAGGAAATGTCCTGGCTAGAGGAAGTATTCAAGTGTTTGAAAGCAGCAAACCTCAAACTCCATCCCAAGAAATGCCACTTGTTCCAGAAAGAGGTGTTTTACTTAAGTCACATTGTTAGTGAGCATGGTGTGCCCAGGTTTGTTATAGTGCCAGCAAAGTCCCTCAAACTTCTCTGAAAGCTGACCTTTTCTGGCCTTTAATCCTAATGACTGTACCAACCTTGGTACCTCTGTGCTGGACTTAGCGTAGGATTAAAATTCAAGAGCTCTGGCCATTGCATCCTGCATAGTAGAGGGGTGTGCTTGCTGCACTTGTATCGTCAGTTGTGGACTGTCCAAGGCATCTACAAACTGATCCCTCAGCAACAACTTGAGGAGATCGGGTGGTGCAGTTGGGTAGGCCTTGTGTACCACACTTTCCAAGTCGTGTGCCAGCTCTTGCAGGCTCTCCCCTTTAGCACGGACTTTCGTCCTAAACCTAGCCTTGTAGACTTCTGACTGATTTTGGGTTCCATACCTGAGTTCTAGAGCCGCTACCAGTGCTCTATAGTTGTGCTTGTCGTCTGCTGACAACTGTCCAAGTATTTCCAGTGGATGTCCCTTCAAGCTCGTTGCCAAATATACTGCTTTCTGCTCCTCTGTCCATCCATTCATCTCTATCAGGAGCTCAAATTGTGCTCTATATGCTTCCCACGGTGCCTTCCCATCGAATTCCTGTAGGTTTCTTTG
>NW_013667294.1:255058-257857 GCF_000517525.1 Limulus polyphemus | reverse complement strand
CGTAACAATTATTATAAGCATAGAAATGTAAAAATCATTAATATATAATTTGATTAAATAAATAAATGAATAATATACAAGTATTGAGTGCGCTGCGTGCGCACACATATCCTCTACGCCGATATTTCATTTGTCGGGTGTTCCGTGGCCAAAAAAGTTTGGGAAACGCTGGTCTAGAGTCTAGACAGATATAATGTCGACGAATGTCTCGCTTCTGTTACACGCATGCGCATATCTACTACCCGGATGATAATTCGCGATACAGCGGCAGATTCCCCTGTTCTTCGTAATGTCACATGACAAGTGCACTTCTCTAATATTAAACTTTGAGATAAAAATCTATGAATAATCAACTGCTCAAGTGACATCTAGTGAGGAAGAGTTGAATAACATAAAGTTTAATTGCGAAGTCGTGTACACTACTACATTGGG
Organism: Limulus polyphemus; assembly: GCF_000517525.1. Taxonomy (NCBI): domain Eukaryota; kingdom Metazoa; phylum Arthropoda; class Merostomata; order Xiphosura; family Limulidae; genus Limulus; species Limulus polyphemus. Next base: position 257,425 of record NW_013667294.1, on the reverse strand, counting down.
TTTCTGGGTACGGGTAACACAGGGTTGAACTTAGAAGAGCTTTACGAAATACAAACAGAATAGTAAGATTTTTTACGCACATAGCATATATTTTATTCACAGTAATTATTTTAATTTTAGACTTTTCTGATATCGCATATTAGATTTAACTTTGTAACGTGCATATTGCTATTAAAGTTATACCTTTGTGTTTATTTGTTTCGGTTATGAATGTTAAGTTTTCTATGGTTAATCAGAAACAAACATTCTTATTATTATTAGACTCCAGAGCAGTGTGCTATTATTTGTAGTCAAAATACTCCGTCATCAGATTTGGAAATTTGCAATATGCGATCCCTAGATTTATTAAATCTAGTAATACTAGATAGTAAATATTACCAGCTTATCCGTACATTTTATGGAATTATTCTTTTTATTTTGAGACAGTATTCTGAAAATGAAAGTAAGGAGTGAAGTATCGTGTAGTTAATTATTTAGTAAACGGGCCAAGTTGTCTTACTTGCAATGCATTAAAATGCAATTTATCGAACTAAGCACCTTAAAAATATCATCAGTAGACTTAGTTTTAACAATAACTGGACAACACCAGGTTCGTTCCAAAAATTTAGTATGGTGTGAAAACTCGTTGAATCGCCTTACAAAGTGTACGTTTTTTTAATGCTCATATATTTTACGAAAAAGCGAATAAAATCATAAATAATAATATGCATTTGGTAAAACATTATAATAATTATAATCATAATACAAAGTCTATTTTGTTTAGTCTTTCAAAATTTGTAGGGCATGCACATATTTTTATCAAAAAAGTTTAAAAAAACGACCATATCACTCCAGATAATTAAAAGAACACCTTTGTTTTCACCATTATTTCGACTTTGCTGCTTCTTCAGGCCTAGTACATAAAAATATTTGATTTTTAAAATTTCGGTAAATTATGAAACTGCCTATGATGATCTATTTCTCGAGTTTGCCGTAACGCACCTCTAACAATGAATATATAATATTATTAACGTTTCGTTGTTGTTCTGTTATTATAGTATAATTATGATACTAACTATATGGCCATACTAACATAAGACAGATATTATGTATGTAAAAAAATATAAAAATAAAGGGAATCACAAAATTTTTAATTTTTAGCCACAAAAACAAATAGTCGGAAAGTAGAAGTTGCTAAGAAACAAAGGTTTTAAATTGAAAGGATACAAAGTTTACTAGCTCTGTAGCAGTGCGAAAAACAAATTGTAAGACTGTGTGATACGCCAGAGTACGTAAGTGTTAAAGTAAAATTAATAACGTTAAGTGTACTGTGTACTATGATGTGTTGTTTTTTTTAATGGCGGTTTAGTTAAGTTACATGTTAATTGTCCCTGTTCATTTTTGGATTTTTATCGTTGATGAGTATGGCTTCCATATATTTTTCTTTTATTAAAATCTGTATTTTTTGTAAGATATAAATTTTAAATGAGTTTTGATATCCTGTGTTTGGGGTTCCATGTTTGTATAGGAAGTGTTCTGCAGGGACGGTTTAGCACTGATGTGTTCTGAGTGAGACGTGCGTTTGCAAAAGTCTTCCGGTTTCACCTATATATTCGTCTCCACATATATTACATATGATTTGAAAGGCTACGTTTTTGATGTGGCACATTTGTCTTGCCTCGTTTTTTCTGGCGTAGCATTGCGTTTTGGTACATTTTGTTTATAAGTATGAAGGGTAAACTAATAGTTGTTTCACTTTCAGTGTTTTATCTGGTTTTACGTTATGTTGATTGTCAGCTGGGGTTGTTTTACTTTTAACTTGTGTAATAGCTTTACGAATCCTGGTTGTGAATGTGTTGCTTATGAAAGGAATGTACATTGTGGGTTTTTCGTGTATGTGTCATTTGTTTGGGTTTTGTTGTGATGTTTTTTTTTTGTGATTTGAAAACACTCGATGTAATGTTTGGGGTATCCATTTCGTATAGTAGTGCTTTCAACTTCAAGTCTTTTTGTTCTCTTTGAGTGGAATTTAATGTGGAGCAGTTTCGATTTATTCTCCTCATTTCTCCTACTAATACTATTATTCCCCTTTTGACTTGGTCTGGGTGGTGTGATTTCTATTGGAGAAGAATCTGCTTCTTTTACATTCTTTGTTATGCATGGAACTCCCTATTTGTCTGTCTTGGACTTTTAGGGTTACATCCAAGAATGTTAATTTTCCTTCTGCATTGGTTAGTTTCAGTGTAAATTTGACTGATGGGTGGAAGTTGTTTAGCAAATGCTGAAATACGAACTGGTGTATTTAAGTGTTTTACACTCACAAAAAGAAACTATCATTTTATAGGTATTTGAAGAACTTGTAGCATTTTGCCACAATTTAATTCTTCG
>NW_013667294.1:251819-254074 GCF_000517525.1 Limulus polyphemus | reverse complement strand
AAAATAATTTCTTAACTGGAGCCTAGACTGTTTCCTACATCTTATCTTGTATCCTCTGGTCAAATTATCTTCAGAACATAGCAAGCACAAATAAAAATAAAAGGCCTTTATCCTATCAATCCACCAGATAATATTGCAGTGTCATACCTAGACATATTTCCATGGGGCTAAAACATTTAAAATTTTCCAGACACTAGGTACATAAAATATGTTCTTAAAACAACATTCATGCATATATTAGCAACACATCTCCAGCTGATTTAAGAGGGGAAAGATTTTTTTATCAAAATCTTTAAATATCCAAATTATTTTTAGCACAACTCTCCAAGGGGGTGATTATTCTATGCAACTTTAATATTGCAAACTTCAATAAGATCACCTCTTATCTTTATTTTCTTAAGAGAATGTATTTGAGAGGTAACCCTTCCATCCCTGGAATCATCCAAGTTTCCTTTCTCTGAAGACAGATTTTATGGTGATTCAGTAGCCCTTTCTAACAGAACCAAAACTGTATACAGTATGCCTTAGCAAGGCCTAAGTACCGATTTGTATTGAGTAATACAATTCCTTCATTCTACTTGTAATTGATATGTTTATAAATATGCCCTAAAATTATACTGGTTTTACTACTAGCAACAGAGAACTGTTTTGATGATTTAAGTTTCTTATGTATCCCTATAATAAGATTCTTTACTTCAGTCATGTTATTTAGTGGGTTCTGGTTATATTAAATGTGTGATCCAAGCTATTAAAACCCAAAGGCATTACCTTGCAGTTACTACAATTAAAGACTATTTACCAAATTTTTGTCAAACTTTCCAATTTATCCAAGTCATTCTGTATTACCATTTCCTCAACATTCTCCATACAGTTAGAAATGCCCAAGAGTATAGTGTCATCAGTAAACTTATTGACTAATAACATAATTATGCCCTTATTATTATTAATGTAAAAACAAAGACCCTAGCACAGACCCTTGAAGTCCTCCACTAATAACATCATCAAATTTAGATATACCTATTTGCTTTTTCCCATCTAATCACCATTCAATACAATTGAAGTAACAAACAACTAGTCTTTCCACAATCTCTAATTATGTGATTTTCTTAGTTAACCATAACAGATTAGTAAGGCATGAAAATCAGCTTGTCACAAATTGATAGTTGTTCACAAATTCAAGGTAATTTTTTTAACCATGTACTATGAAAACGTGTTTGGCACTTAAAATGCCAGTGTATGGTTCAAAATTTAGACTTACTGCATAACACCATTTTAGAAATTTTCTTGAAATGTTAATATGAAATTTGAAAGATATGGTAATTTTAAGGTGGTTCAGAAGTGAAAAATATTGTATGTAGTTAAACTCTGCATTAAACATGCATGCTTTGTCTGGAATTATTGATACAGTATTACAGTAATGTTTTTCGTAATGAATGCTGTGAATGGTTTTGTGATACAAAGTTGATGCCAGAAGAGTTCTGTGGATTTAAAAAGGTTGAAAACAACTGCTGTAGAGTAATTTTTGTCTATCTTAACAATATATTCGGGACTTTAGGTGTAATTAGATTCTATGTAATATATAATTTAACAATTTACAGAGATAATTCAGTTAAAATAAGCTTGTTTTTGTTTGTTAATGCTGGGGACATTTTGTTATATTATATAAAATAGTATAAAGAACTAACTTTAAAAACAAACATTAATTTACGTGTAGTTGCATTTTCACAATGAAAAAATGCAATGCAATCGAAGCTTACAATTTTTAAGAGTTTGAATGTACTTATGCATTGTACTTTTGTGCATTGCAGTGGTATGATTTCTTGCAAAAGATTTATAATATATTGAATTAATACATTTAATATACAGTTTGTTACTGCTTAAGTAAATACTTAAGTAAAAATTAAAAAAGATAGTGAATCATAGCATTGTTGAAACTTGTAGTTCCATACTTTTAGAATAGTTGTCCTATTAACAAACATCAGATAATTTAATTTCTTGTTTTTTCAGGGTGTGGTTATGGGTATCCACATAGCTACTTTTAGTTTCTACAGTTTCAGAAAAATGTATGCTTAAACTTTAATTCTTCTCTTGTAATGTATCGTTACGTCTCTGATCGTTTGTTTATTTCTGGTATAAATTCTTCCAGATGAACTTCAGTGATACAAGTCCTTTCTTAAATAAACCTAGTTTATTCTTTCTCAATACAAGTTTGCAATACACAGAATTTCCACAGTCAATACGTTTGCAATCTCGAT
>NW_013667294.1:244630-250819 GCF_000517525.1 Limulus polyphemus | reverse complement strand
CTGCAAATTATTTGCCTAGCTTATATACATAAAAATAGAGGACTGTCATGGTTTGGAGTTTTCATAGCATCAGATACTTTAAACTATTGAAGTTAATTTAATTAAGCCTGTTATTTAACTTGATTTCTTTAGCTCAGCATGTCATGTTAGATAAAACCCCTCCCTATGTTACTTTCAGGGGGGCTGTAAGGATACATGCCAGTTTTGATGACAATTGGTTCAGTAGCTTGCCAGTTATAAGTGGACACATATGTTGTAGTTTCTTATCATTAGATCAGGTCATGAAGAGAGTGTACATCCACTGAACTGACAATCTTCTCTGGGTTATTATAAAGTTAATCTGGTCTAGTTTCTAAACACATTAGCATATGGTTAGCATTTGCTTCCTTTCTATTGCATTTTGTACAGGAAGAGTGGGTTTTTATCCCATTTTTAAAATTTTTGTGCCAGAGGTGTACATATTTAAGTCTTGCAATAAGGGTTGTATCTTGTCTATTTTTTGAGTATCAACTGTGATTCATTTTCTTAAACCATTCCTCTGTCACTTTCTCTTTAGTGTTTGCAACTGATGTGTATGGTGCATTTCATTTTTATTTCTGGGATCTTGATTCATAGCTGCTTTCTTTGCCATGATATCAGCTTTCTCATTTCTTGGGACTCCCACATGTGATGGAATCCAAAGAATCCTGACTTCGGTAGAATTATGTAATGTGATTAAGTTTCTTGCAGTTTTATTCAGAATTTTTAAGTCTCTGGTAAAACACATTTCTAATGCTTTTATCACAGCTTGTGAATCTGTTAATATGGTGCATTTTATGGGACAATTTTCATCAAACAGGAGATGGCCTCATTGATAGCAGGTGAGTTCAGCCTCAAAAATTGGAGTGCCAGTTGGGTTGGTATATCTCTAGTGATTGTTCAGAAGATGTATAATAAGTTCTAGTACCCCAATTTTGTAAGAGGGAGTTATCCAGATAGATAATAATAACATCTTCATCAATGCTGTTGATGGTTCTAGACTCGGAGATCTAATTAATTCTAGATGCTCATTTTATTTTCGTGAGATCTTCTTGAGGTTAATGTTTATTATCAGGATATTTCTGTTTTTGTGTGTTGCAGATTTTAGTATTTGCTTTGTTTTAGTTAGCATGCATAATATCAGGAAAGAGTTTTCTTATTTCATATATTGGAGACTTTTGTTTTATTCTATTTTGTTTTCCATTTTCTAATTTGTTGTCCTGTCCTGTGGTTAGGTTGTAGGACTGGGTCTTCTATACATATATGTGCTTGAAGCTGTCCCAGTTATTTTAGTGGAAGGTCTGCCTCAAATTCGGTTATAATATTGGGGCAACTATTTTTTAAGCCACATATGATTTTGGCAGCACTATATTGGATTCTACTTACTTTTTCTAGTTTGTTTTTGATGTACAGATCTATGCAGGTATGGCATATAGTAAGGGTGGACTTATAAGTGAAATGTAAGTAGTCCTGAGGAATTAACAGCACCCCAGTCAGTTTCAGCTAGGTGTTTAAGTATGTTTAATCTTTTCTTAACATTAAATACTATATCACTGATATGTTGAGTAAAGGTCACAGCTGAGTCAAGAGTTATTCCTAGATAATTGGGGTTTTACTGTAAGGAATAATCTCATTATTAAGTTTTAATTGAGGTTTTTATGAATGTAGTTGGTTGTGAAAAATGGAGACATAGATTTAGTTGGGTTGGTTATTAGTTTTAATTTACTTGCACATTTGGAAAAGTTATTAAAGCTTTGTTGATACTTACTTGGAACTTGTTTGGGTTCCTTTTGGATGTGCAAAGGTTGCAGTTTTAAAAGGTCTTTGGGGAGTTTTTTTGTGAATGTCATTTAGATAAATTGAAAACAAGATGGGGCTAATGACACTACCTTGGATGATTCCCTAGTAAAGTGGATAAGTTTGGGAAAGAGTATTATTAAATTGTACCTTCATTTTTATTGTGTTAATGATTTAGATTATAAATATATGATTTTGTGCATGTGAAGAAAACAATTGCGTCTTGACAATGATTTTAGTGTATAATACGTTTAAATGTTTTTTTGGTACTTTATGTGTGTGTCTGTTCACACATAATTGCTTTAATAATAGAAAATGAGTCAGGTGAAATTAACGTATTTTTGATAGTGTGTAACATCTATTACTGGGAATAAGTAAGAAAAGTATATTTAATTATCTGTACTTATTACCAGGTTGATTTTTCTTTTGATTGGAAGTTAACATTATTTCACTTTAGTTTACTGCCAGTTTTCAGAGTAAAGTTATGGCTAGCATATGACAAGCTAAAGCCAGACAATACCAGTTAACACCAGTTCATAAGCTGCTTTTGTGATAACCCATCTATCGGTTTTCACAGTTCTGTTAAAAATAATTGCATGGTGATATTGTTGGATTTGGGGGCACTTTTTCAGATTGCAACTATGAGCAAAACATGTGGTTTTGGTCTTTGAGAGGCATGTGGCTGACATACATGATAAACAGGGTAAGGCTAAGTATTACTTCTTGAGGGACACCCCGCCTCTGATGTGCAGCACTGGAGTAGGTGCCCTCAACATTTACTCTGATGCTCATGTCTTCCAGGAAGTTAGAAAACCAGCGAATCATTTCTGTGGGAAGTCCTAATTTGAACAGTTTGTATCTGAGTCTATTGTACCATATTTTATCGAATGTCTTGTTCAATATCTAGGAAGCATGTGACTGTGAATTTTCTTCCGTTAATCTTATGAGATGATCGTTTGTTTGTCTTGCTTTTCGGAAGTTATTTTGAATTTCCTTGAGTATTGATTTAGTTTCAAGGTAATTTATGAGTCTAATGTTTATAATTTTTAAAGTAGTTTTTCGAGATTACTTGTAAGACTTACGAGTATGTAATTTTCAGGGTTATTCGATGATTTTCCTTCCTTCTGGAACGTGAGAACATCGGCCTGTTTCCAAGCGGTTGGTTTATATCCTGTTTTTTAGATATAAGTTGTATAAAGATGTGAGATGTTCTAATAATCTCAGAGGGTCTTTCTTGAGTAATAAGTTTTGAATTTTATCATGTCCTGGTGCTTTGCTTTTCAAAAGTTTTATGTTTTCTTGTACTTCTTCTTTTGTGATGGGTCTGATAAATTGTTTTATTGTGTAGTCGTGTTCCGCTTCTGTTGTTTTGCCATTGTGTTGACTGTTCTTAGTGAAGTGAGTATATATTACGATTGGTTGTGATACATGTCCCCCGCTGGAACAGCGGTAAGTCTTCAGATTTACATTGCTAAAATCAGGGGTTCGGTTCCCCTTGGTAAACACAGCAGATAGCCTGATGTGGCTTTGCTATAAGAAAAACACACACACTAGTTGTGATATAAATATTTACTATGCTCATGAAGTGGTGGTTCATGTTTGAGTCGTCTGGTGTTTTGAAAGTTTTTTGGAGTTGTTCTTTAAAGGCGTGTGCTTTCTGTTTATTCCAGTATGCTAGTTTATTATTATTATGTTTAAGTGTAGGGTAGGTGGTGATAGTTGTTTTCTTTGACTTTGTAGCTTTTTTTTTCATATGGAACCAGAAATCTTTGAGATTTGTCAGTGTACTTCGGATCACACTTTGAGAACCACAGACAGACGATGACGGCATGCGAAAAAATACGTAAACTTGCATTTCTACTTCTTTTTTGATACAACTGTGTTGGAGACATTGTATTATTTGCTTTTATCTTGTAATCTCTATGTGTAACTTAATATTTGAATTATGGAGCTTCTTAATGTATAATACTCGAATAATAATTAATTTGATGGCATATTACAATAATATTTTTATGTATTCACGTTTGTTTAATCATATAAATACGCTCAAAATTTGGTTTCGATATTTGCGGTGAGAAGAGCATAGATAGCTCATTGTGTAGCATCGTGTCTAACGACAAAAGAACAAAAACACTATGTTTTAAGCTATTTTTTACAAAATTTTGTTTACGCTAATTTTAAGTCGAGGCGATTAGTTTCCTGTAAAGGGCGTAGCTACAACTTACAAGTCAAAACACGAAGAGCACAAAAGCTGTTGTTATCTGTGACATATAAAAGGGTAGTAGAGAATTGGTGACTTTTGCCTAACCACCGTCATATTCCATAATTATAAACCACACTTTTTGCACTTTTATGGAATAAATCATGTGATAGAAGCATAATTTTGAAAAGTTTACTTAATTAATTTCCATGAAACTTTAAAACTTCTTTACAGAAAACTGTCTATAAATGGTGTCATGAAATGTTAATTTAGAAGGTGATACCTAATTCAAGTTATAAACAGCGGAGGACTACAAGTCATTGACCTTGGGGATTTTGACATATATACACACATATATATGTGTGTGTGTAAATGAGAAAACGTTGTTCATTTGTGTTATTGGGAGCGGGTTCGTCACATGTAAGTTCAATGTTTGTGTGACACAGTTTTTGTTTTTAATTTGAAAGTTTCAACTAGGCATTAGAATGTTTTGAAGTATATAACTTGTAATATAAATTATAAGTAAGTTTTACTTGTTTTTAAGCAAATAAGTTAGAGTGATAAAGAATATTAACATTTGTACATTTCAATTGTATTTAGTTGCGAAGTGGACCACCCGTAACCCGTTGGGTCACCCACAATTCAGAGGTTATGAAGAATTCAAGCTAATTTCAATATTGCACTGAAAACATTTCAATTATATTTAGTTGCGAACGTAATTTGTATATACTATACCAAAGTACTATTAGTATAAGTAGGAACTTTTCAATTTTATGACATGTAGACCAGGCAAAGTCATTTGTTCTCTTTGGTTTATCAGAATATAATGTTTGAATATCGAACAAGATGTTTATATAATTAGACTTTTGGATATTTTTATTTTTTACTGCCTTGTCCATATTTGCACTAAATTGTAGCAAAGGCTCTCCAGGAACAAAACTGTTGTTTAATTTAATGACAATCTAGTGTAGGGTGTTTTGTGTGGAATAGACCTGTGAGTGTACATATACATACACACAAATCTAAACACTTGCAATTTAAGTAAAAAAACAAAATATGTGTTTTAGTTAAAGATCAAAACATGGTGCGTATATTGGTAACAGATTTATTATATATATATTGTTTATAGTGATCAGTTTATCAAATTTCATATGCTTCTGTTAGTTTTCTGTAAGTGGATTAATAATAGGTTTTAAGGATATAGTTAACAGTGTGTTATATTAATTATCTTCAAAACACTTATTAAATTGAAAATGTTATGACTTCTAAATACTTCTTAATTTCAGTGTTATGTATTATCAAAATGCCATTCAAATGTTCTATATTTAGCTCTGTTAATATTGCAGCATTTTAGTACATAAAGTTTTCAAGTAAAAAAGCTTGTTATGAACATATTAGATAATGAAATTTTGGATACTATCACAGCTACATGATATTTTGTAAAAAAATCATAAAGTGTTTAGTTACTTCCTGATATCATGTTTTTGTTTCCATGTATTGTTTTATAGACAGTAAAGACTAATAATAATACAGATTTAAATATAAGAATAGAAAACAAAAACCTTTTAAAAGTAGAAGGAGGTAAAAAGTAGGAGTGGGTGACAGAAACCTCAGAGTGATATTTGGAAAGGTAAAGTACAAAATGATAACTTAAATATTCGAAGTAAAAGACAGTGTGATTAAATGTTATTAAACGTATAAAAAGAGATATTTCACTAAGCAAAACACCTAAACCAAATCAAATATAGTTTTTCATGTCCTCGTACCTGTTCAACAAAAGTGTAAAGAAATTGAATATAGTTGTTTAAACATTTGTTTAACAACAAGTAAAAGCTTGGGATGGTATATTCTTTCATTGGAAGTGTGTCTGTGGGCCAGACTAGTTTTGGAGAATTCCACTCCTCATCAGTGACCCTGGACACTACCACGAATGACACTTCAGACCAAACCAAGCCTTTATAGTAGTGAGGTATTGAAATGGTGTATTTAAGTGTTTTACTCTCACAAAAAGAAACCTACCATTCTATAGGTATTTAAAGAACTTGTAGCATTCCGCCACAATTTAATTCTTCGTATTGTTAGCCAACACTAGACAGCTGGTACATAATTGAATATAGTCCAATTATGAATGCTACAAGTTCTTTAAATACCAATAAAATGATAGGTTTCTTTTT
>NW_013667294.1:224972-243719 GCF_000517525.1 Limulus polyphemus | reverse complement strand
TGTTAAAAAAATTTAACTAACCTATGTTATCTATTTTTATGTAGAGTATCTTGGTACATTTTTTCTTGTGTGTGTGTGTGTTATAATATGGACAGGTCTTGTATCAGCCAAATGTACTTTATATTTTTGTTTCTTTAAAGCAGTTCATGTATCTGATGAAGATTATATTATTGGTTACCTTTAAATAGACAAAAAAATGTTTAGATATATTTTAACTTGAAGTGATCTCAAAGTTCACATAGATCAATCCTTGTTATCTTGCAGTTAGAGATAAGTTATCCCTCAACATACTTAATGTTCCTACTGGTACCAAGCAAACGTTCTTGTAAAGATTTTTTTCTCATTGAAGTTTGTACTTGCACATTATTCTCAAGTGAAAGTGATATGTTCAGTATACCTGTACTTATTTGTAGTTCCATGTTGAATACAAGATTTTATGTCAAATTTTTTTTCTTGCTTGCAGAATCTGTCCTATAGTCTATAGTCTAAGAACTATAGTACTTGGGCAGTTACTTTTTCTTCTTTACATTAATGGTATTTATAAGGGCATAATTAGTAAATTAGTTAAGTTTGCTAATGACATTAAACTCTTTGGTATTTTTAGTTGTGTTGATAATGTTGAGATGTTACAGAATGACTTGGATCAGTTGGTAAATTGAACGTAAAGATGGTGAATGACCTTTAAGTATAGAAAGTGCACCATAATTTGCATCAGATGTTTAATATAGATGGGAAATACAATAATTTTATTTTACTAACAGGGTGATTGGTTTAATGGAATGGGTTGGCATAAGCAGTTGTAAATGCTAGCACTTTACAGGAGTCTATGTTTTTATAAAGAATAAAGAGGAGGTTTATTTTTGCTGTTCATTAGGGTAGGTGTGCAGTAATTTTCTTGAAGGACAAAATGGTCTTTTGTCCTCATTTTTAACCTATTTAATCCCACTTAACAGCATGACTGAAGAAAAGGATTTTAATGTTATTGTGGATAAGTCAATTAAACCATTGAGGCAATGAGTTGTTGCTAGAAGTAAAAGTTATATTTATAGATGTATTGATTATAAGTCAAAAGAGGTTAATAGCTCTACAAATTACTAGTTAGTTCAAATTTGGAATACAATGTGGAGTTTTGGTGTCCTTATCTAAAACAAAAGTTACTGTCTATTGGAAAAGGTTCAAGGAAGGACTACTATGGTAATTACAGGGATGGGAGAGGTATTTTGTAAGAATAGGTTAAGATCTCTCAATTTCTTTTGACAAAAGGAAGGTAAGAGGTGATACTATTGTAGCTTATCAGATTATCTGGGAGATCTGATTTATTTGTGCTGTATTCTGAAGACAATAGGATGAGGAGACACACGTTTATGATTTGGAAGACAGGCTAGGCCCCAGTTCAAATAGCTTTATATTTTACAGGGTGGTTAGATGATGGAATAAATTGCTGTTGGCAGTAATGGAAGCTGACACTATACAAGAATTTAACAGGGAAATGATTTCCTGAAAAATATAAGTTGAACTTGAAGTGTGACTTTTTTAGGGTCAATGTGCAAGAATATATTTGAAGACCAAGTAATCCCTTGCTATGAAGATGCTATATACTGTCAATGAAATTTATCTCTACACTCTTTAATTTACAAAGTTCTGTACCTGTTACATGGTTCTTTAACTAAATAAGATTGAAGACTAAAAATTATACTTTGCATGAGCGATGACAACATTATAATGAGTATATTACATTACATTTCCTACTTCTTGGGGTGGTAAATAAAGTAGAGAAGAGGGGAGATTCAGGATTTCTTTTTCAAATATTGGCATATAAAATTATGAACTTAAAATGTATATACTATTAACATTTGGATTATTAGTTACGTTTTTATGCCAAATTTATTGGTATACTATGAAAAGAAAGTAGTGATTAAATTTTGAATGTAACTCACTAAAACCTTGTGACATGTGCATAAAAAAGATGTTTGTAGTGAAAGAGTTAAACAAAATCTGTACAGTGTAGGGCTGTCCTGGCCTGATATAGCACTCACTTATAAGATGAGGTGTTTCATAAGACAGCTTGAGGTATCCTTGCAATGCTCAGTATCTTAAACAAGGCCCAATCCAGACCATACCCACTCATGAACTATCATGAGTAAAGCAGGCAGGGTATTCTTGCCCATACTCCATGCCTAGTTTAATACCTAGTGCTGGCCTGCTTTTCAAAATAGGGTTTTTTGTGTGGTTACCCATTGAACTGTCTTATGGTGATATACTTCTCCAGACTCTCCAACACTCTTTCACCTCCTTTTTCTTCTAGTGGAGTATGGGAGTCTTCCAAACTGCAACTGAATGAGGACTTATGCTGACTGGTCCTGCACCAATCCAACACAAGACCACCCGCAAACTTAGCATCTAGGTAGTGGTAGGATGATGGAAAGCCAGCAGGAGTGTGAACTTTACTACACAGACATAATACCACCACCCTACTTTAGTAAGTAGAATAGGTCAAACTCAGGAGGAAGCCTTCATGGATTTTTGGAATTGATAAGTGAAAAGTTAAATTCCTATTCTGTCTCTCTCTCTGGGTTTGAGATCAAGATTGTGGGGACCCTCTTTCTACTGCAGCTCGGAAGCTGAATACCCTGTGCTACCTGGTTTGGACTGGAATTGACCTACCATGTATGATCTGATGTATCCAAGCCACACTACACATATGGCACCTCCAAATGCCTGTTGCAGGTATTGGATTAAGGTTGGTATCTTCTGCTCATCATTGTGACACTCCCTTCCCTTACTGCCTGGGCAAAGGGTGTATACTCTGGTACAGATGAGGTGCAGTTTCCCACGACTGTGCTCTTATACTATACTGTTCCAGAGTATAGGGTGTCACATTCCATGGTTTCCCTTTGGATTCTCCCAAAGGGGTCTCATCTATGTAATATTTTGCACCAGTCCTTACACCAATTCAACGTCAGCAGAAGTTATGTATCAAAAGTTAACATTTTCCTAAACTGAAATATATTTCTGATAGAGATACTCACCTCCTTTCACACTTCTTTCCCTCTTCCAATGCATATTATTTTCTTGTCTGATCTCAAAGCGATGATCTAACAATCAGTATAGAGGGAGTCAGCTGCACTAGGAGGCTGTGTCACATTCCTGTTGATGGAAGCATGGTCATTTGCATGCAACAATGTAGTAATATCACATGGAAACACATCAGTTTAGGTGGAAGCCTCAAGGCTAATGGTGAGCAAAAAATTTGGATATGGAGGGTAGCACCGCATTAGGAAAGTTATAAATGAGAAGAGGTGAGTGTGTGTCAGAAATACATTTTCAGTGTTGAAAAATTTTAACTTTTACTATATATTGCCCTTGAAATTAGGGTAATCCTAATTACAGGTGTAAGTTGTAATTATAAGAACGTTTGAATGAAAGTGAAGAAAAGTTTAATAATACACTAACCACAACAAATCTGCTATATCCAGTGTCATTGAGGTCTTTTCCCTGAATATCTGGACTTTTCAGGCTAGTTTGGATATGACAGATGCAGCAGTGGTGTCAAGGGTGTGGCTAGTCATATGCATGTATGCCCATGCTTAACATTGAAAATTCAAGATACAAATTTTCTTTGATATAAAATTTTAATCTGTTTTCTCACAACAAGATTTAGAAAAAAATGCCACTGATTAAAAGTTAAATGTTTGCAATATTTTGCCACCTATTTGGTAAAGTTTTTCACAGATGATATACACAAAAAAGTTAATCAGAAAGCACCATTCCAGGTTTACAAAAACTCAACTTTCTTCCTAACTATGCTCCTGGATGTAATGAATCAAATAATGATATTACTACTGGCTACTAACAATTAAAAGATTTAATAACTATGCTACAAGTTGTGAAAATATTATCTTTTATATGTATTATATGCAAATGTTTGTCTGTTACAATATTTTCATAGAAAAAAAGTATATCAGAATGCTTATTTTCAAGACTACATTACAGAAAAATTGTCATTTTTTGCAATTCCTAAAATTTCATATTGTTATCAACATTGATCTGTCAATCTTTGTATGAGCTTAGTAGCTAATTTGAGAAAAAAAAATGTATTAAGATCAAAAATGTTTCTTTTTGTGAGAAAATTTCATGACAAAAATGAGACTTCTTCCATTGATTGATTGATTGAAAGAAATACCTGAAGATAGGAATGTGAATGGAAAAAATTCATATATAGAGAAACATGTTTCATTATATAAATTTCTTTGTGTTCAGTTCATATATATATATATATGTTTGTTTTTTTTCATGTTGGTATTATATACACACACATGATTTTATTGTAACATGTTGAATAAATTGAATTGAGTATCTCTGTTTTTACACTTCTTATAGAAATGATAGCTGTCAAAAAGTGCCAATTTTGGTAGTGTTTTTTTATGCTCAGTAAAATGACAAGGAACAGTGGTACCCTGCAGAAAAAAATCTTCATGGTTAAGTAGTCTGAAAGCTTTATTGTACTGAATGTACCCATTGCATCATTGCCAACAATGCATTGCAGTCAGTTTGCTTGGTTTAAGAACAAATGCAATACAATTTTCCTTCCTGAAATAATACATGGAATGACACATGATTGTAAATGGCTCACTAGACAATCATATTGCATATATGCTCTGATCTAAGGGATTGTGTTCACTGCACATTTTATATTTATTCACTGTTTTAGAAAAATACCACTGAAGTGATTCAGTGGGTATTTCCTAGTACACTAATAAAATAATACAAAAAAAAACATTGTTAATATCAAAACCACTAAATAATGATAGCTATAATAATGAATTGGAAAAAATTAAACTGAAGAAGAAAAGCTTAATTCACATGATTTTCCACAATAATAGTATTACATTTCCCAAAGAAATAACATTAAATCACAAATAAAAGATGAAATTAATCCTTGGAATAATATTTTTTTGTGTAGTGGTTTCACAAATCTCTCACCTAATACCTCATTTCCTCTTGTCCTTGTCAGTCTAACATCACATGATTAACTAATTACACAATCATGATCTTGTTATTCATGTGTCATTACTAGGGAAACCTTATGTTGGTGGCTTAATATAAAAATGACTTCTTTAATATTTATTGTTAACCAGGAGCAGTGATATAAGTTTACCTCAGCAAATGTGGGGATGAGGCTGAAGCTCTTGACAAACTTAAGAATTGCCAAAAAGGGGAACAAATGTAGGGAGCCCAATTACTTTTTATGTGGGGGACCCATCTTTTTTAGTTATGCCACTGACTAGGAGGTAGGCAAATAAGCATCTAAGACAAAAAAATATAGCTGAACCAAATGATAGAAGGAAAAAATACATAAACACTAAACAAAATTTTAAATAATAAGAGGGAATCTTCAATAGCCATGCCACTTGAAATTCTTTTAGGCAGGATTAGAGTAAATTAGTCTACTAGACCTTTTTTCCTTTTTATTAGTTACATTTTTGTGTGTGTTTAGTGAAGTGTTATTTTAATTTCATTTATGTCATTACACATCAGAATCAGAGTAAGAATGAATCTATATTAACATATTAGTACTGTCTGTTGTATGTCCATGTAACTACTTCAGATAAATCTATATAAATATAATAGTACTGTCTGTTGTATGTCCATGTAACTACTTCACAGGATGTGGATGGTTATTCACCTAACTTGGTATGGAGGTTCATTAGATCAATGCAGGGGTGCATACAAATTTTCACTTTTGTGTTTTGCAGTTTTTATGGGCATTTTTTACCACTGCTTTGCCCCCTGCAGATGGATTTTAACCAAATTTTGTATGAAGGCTCATTGGGTCCATATGGAAATGTATATAAATTTTGTGTTTTGCAGTTTTTGTGGGTATTTTTAATTTTTTATAATTATGTATAAGGGAAGTAACTTTTCATCTGCTAAGATAACCTCATCATTCAGAAAAATTGCCAAACCAACAACCTAGTTGTCTTGTTCTCTGAGTGGGTCAAGTGAGCACAAAATCAAAGGGAGAAGACAACAACAGTAATTATATGAACTGCTGAGTGAAAGTAAAGAAGAGTATATTATAATAATAATAATGCTCCAACCACTATATCTATTATATCAAGTGCTGATGAGGTATTTTGCCTGGTACCACTGTTCTTCAGGTTGGCCTGGAATTTATTTAGGATTGGACCTAGTAGTAGTTGAGACACTACTTATATTAACAAACTGCTAGAAGTAATGTTTTTTGAAGTAGCTTATGATTAAAAGTGAAAGAACTACAAAAAAATTTGAAATAATGTTTATGAATATAAGAACTTGAGTATATGTATAGACATAAAGTCCTTAAGATAACATTATGACTTCAAGTATAAATACCACTTAAATGTTTGACAGCTTATGTATGTAATATTAAAAATATAGATAACTAATAAGTTTAGTTTTTCAGTCTGATAGGTTGAAGAGAGGTTAGTAATGGCAGAAGCACATCAGGCTGTGGCTTTTAGCTTTACAATTACTCATGAAGGGGTGAACATCAACTATGATCAAGAAGTCCTTCATGTCATCTGGCGAAGTGGGGTGTGTTCAATTAAAAGAAGGATTAACAGAGTCAGGGTAAGTTTTAACAGGAATTTTCACTTTTCTCATTTCTTTTCCAGATAAAGTATTCAGAATGTCTTTGTTCATTGCTAATAGTTATAATGTTGAAGACTTGAGTAGAAACAATAGTTTCTTAATCAAATTAAATAGACCTATATGTACACTGCATATGTGCCAAAAATACAGCAGTGTCCAGTTTACAATATATATATATATATTGTGTTATCAATGGCTAGCATTATTTTTTTGAATTTTTAAAATGTTTCTTATTGAATATGTTTCAACTTTGTACATTTATGATAGTGTTTTAAAAAACCAGTAGACATTTATAGCAAGTTTTCTATTTGGAGGATTTTAATGTATATCAAAAGATTTAGAGCATTAAGGTAAAATTTTTATATTCTTCATTTATGCAACTTCATTTTACTAATGATGCTCTATCTTATTTTCTGATTTTAACGCTTAATTTTGCTAAGTGATTTTACATGAAAAATACAATATAGTACAATTTGTGTATCATCTTTGTTTATATAGAGGGAGTATTATCATGCAATTGTCTTCCTCTAGAAGAAATGTACTAACTTTATTGTATATCATTATTAATGGGAAAAAAAAATTGTACCATGGGGATTTTATCTTATAGGGTTCATGTTCATGGGGATAATGTCTGTAACCCAGCCTATCATTGATGAATAGGATACTGACCTTACAAAAATTTAAGTAACAGTAAATATTTAATGATTTGAAAGAAAACATAATAAGTAGAATTTTTTTACTAGTACATGTGGCTAGCTAGCCCAAACTCAAAATTTGATGTTCCCAGATATCGGGTTAGTGGATTTTCACATCCCTGAATCTCCAACTTTCAAGTCTTGGTCAATATTGCTAAGACTTATATTGCATAGTGATGGTGGAGCTTGAGAAATTGTGAATAAACAAATTAATAGGATAACTAGGGAAATGAGGAGATTGTGAAAAGATTTAGAGTATAAGTTAAATAATACCCAGTCTGCACTCTCTCATTTTTTTATATTGTGAATAGAGATTTGAACTTGTGACATCTGGAACCTGGATTGCCCACCAACGTGGTTGAATTTGTACTAATTTTTCAGGCTATGAGGAAGTAAAACCCATACCTCCCCAATCTAAGATCTTATACAAACCATGCTAATAGCTGCACATGCTGCAGAGTACAAGATGTGGTTTCTCAGTTCTAAATAAAGCAATTTTTTTGAGTTCTGTCAATTATAGATGGATGAAGAAAGCTCAGTAAAATTACTTGCTGCTGTAAGTTGACAAAGTGAGGTGTCTGTCTGAACATGAATACTACTATATTTTGCAAGAGGAACACAGTCTTGTCAATTTCCTAAACTCTGCATTTTCGTGCCTGAACACTATTAAGTAATAGGTTCTTTTCATAGTAAAATGTAGTTTTTTTAAGGTTAACAGATCAATTCCTTTCTTAGAGTAATTTTTTGTTCTAACTTGAATAACAGAAACCACTACATCCTCTGTAGCAACACAATCTCATGAATTCAGTTTTGTTGACTTGTAGACTGAGTGTTAAAGATAAACAGTTGGATTTAAAGATAATCTCAGTTGCTGTTTTTCTAATGTTAGGAATATGAGGAACAACAAGAATGAATTCAGGGCTTAAATTGAAATGGAAGACTATGCTTTAATTTGAATTGCCAAAACTTGTTTAGATTTGGGAGAACATTAATAATAGGAATTATTTTTAAATTCTAGATTGTAAGTTACTTATTAGTGATAAACATTTTAAGAAGGGTTGAAGTGGCTTTTTATTATAAGGATTAACTGCTTCCTGTAAGGAATGGTGGTATCTATATAGGTTACAATTGGGATTTTAGTGGTAGAAACATTTTAATTAGCAGTTGTTAAAGCCACTTGATCAGACAGATAATGTTAATAAGAAGTTGTATGATGAGTTCAGGGTTGTTACTAATAAGAGCACTGATGCAATAATTATGTAAGACTTTAATTTTAGACACATTGATTAGTTATGGCAAGGGAGAGAGTTTTCTTGAAATGATTTAGGACAGTTTTCTATTTCAAATGGTTAGTGAGCCAACCAGAAGATATGCAAGATTAGATTTATTGTTAACCAGTAATAAATATGTAGTCATATGAGTTCATTTGAGAGAATATTTGAGGAAGAGTGATTTTTATGTAATTAGGTTTGTTGTTTTGCTTGTTGAGATTGAAAAAAAATTAACATTTCATCATTCCTAATATTCAGAAAGCTAATTTTTAGACCATGAGACAGAATTTGTCATTAGTGAGCTGGAATAAAGTATTAAAAGATGATGTGGAATAGATTTGGGAAATTCTAAAAAAATAAACTGATTTTGAAGATAAGCATGTTCCTTAAAAGAGGAAAAGGATATAAGAGAAGAACAAACCTAATTGGCTACTAAGGACATAAAGGAGAAAATTAAGGATAAATGCATAAGCTTAAGAAGCTTACACTGACAGATAATATTAAAGACTTACAGAACCATAGGAAAGCAAGGAATTTGGTTAAAAAAAGAAATTAGTTAATCTAAAAAAGCTTGTGATCTTTTCTGTTTTTACAGTACAGAATGTTAACAATACTTCTGACCCCAAACATTGTATGTTAAATATTTGGTTTGACATGAATAATAAATGTACACTTATATATTTTGTGGTGGTTTAAAAGAGGTCAAAGATCAGATATGTGAGCCTCTCTCTCTCTCTCTTTTATGTTTGGTTATTAGATAGTGGTTAGGGTGTCTGAAGATTGGAGAGTTGCTAATGTTACTCCAGTTGTTATAGGGGATGATAAGAGGTGCCCTGGAAATTGTCGACCAGTTAGTTTTATTTTCATATTTGGAAATTTTTAGATTTTCTAATAAAAGAAGCTTTGCAGAATTATTTTGTGAAGTATGAAATATTGTAACAGAAAGTATATGTGAAATTCACTAAAGGCACATCTTTCCTTATTGATATGTTACACACTGTCTTGATGATGGAATTTGTGTTTACTTGGTGTACTTAGATTTTTAAAAAGCTATTGATAAGGTGTCACACAAAAGATTAGCTAGATTGGTGGGGGGGGGGGGTTAGGGAAAGACTAATATATTTGATTTCCAATATGGTACATACCTCCTCTCACATAAATAGCTATTCTTGTTCAGTGCTGCCCTCTATATGCAAAACAATTAATAAGCATTCCACAAGCCTTTTATCTCCCCTTGATTGGAATTGACAGATTCCAATGCATCTTTCATGCATCAACTTTCCACAAATAGGAGTGCAACATAGTCTCATGACACATGTGACTCTCTCTCTGTTCCCTTCTACCAAACTATAACTTCTCATTTGGCAGTACTCGTGTTCAGACATTGTTTGCCTTTAGTGCTTCTCGTGTGCTTTGCACTCATAAATTTAATAGTTTCAATTCCAAAGTGGAATTTCTTCATTGATTTTTTGTTATATTGAAAACACATCTTACTTTAACTTCCTTTCCCAGTCATTATTTAAATTTCTCTCACATTTACTTTTGTTTATCAAACATTTTCATTTGATTCAAATTTGCGATGAATTCTGAGGTTCATGTTACCTCTTCATGTATCATAACTCCTACAAGCACTCTTTCACAGACTGCTTGTGGGGTTGACCAGTCATTGGGTTTGTCTGCTATTATACACTGAGAGATTGATTATTATATGGGTTAACCACTTTCTCCTAAACTTGCCCCACTTCCTCCTGAAGATGCTGAACCTGTTTAAGTCGATGAAGATTTTGATCACCTTTTTCTGCCACTGGATTTTGCCATGTCTTCCTATGCCCAACCTGCAGAATCAGCAATGCCTATTTGGCATTTTTAAACATGATTTCTCAGATATGTGATGTTTTATCAATTTTTCCAATTTCCTATGATCCCCGTTCTTCTTTATTACATGATAGTTCTTCCTTTTCTTATGGAGTTTTCCCATCCTCCCAGATAATATGGTTCATGTTGAGCAATTTGCTTCCCAATTGGTTGAGGGTGCCAGCATGCCTCACCCTCCATGGGCTACAGATCAGTTTGTTTTAACTTACCATCATGCTGACTATCCGTTTCTAGACTCTCAGCAGTTGGGGTTTATTTTATCTGTATGAAAGGTAATCCTTGATTTTCCTGTGAGTTTAACCCATGCCCAGTTTTCCCACCTTCGCCTTACACTTACATCACTTCTACAGAATTTATCTACCATCCATCTCCTTTCTAAGGTAATCCACCGAGATCCTGAGGGTTTTTTGAGGGACAGTCTTTCCCTTATTACCTCCACATTGGCTCGATTGTCATCCTCGGTTTCTCTGTTGTTGGAATCTTTGGGGTTGAGATGCGGCCTTGTCCCAGGATTGTTTGCCGCCCTCTTTTCTCAGGAATTTACGCATGTCTCTTTTCTTCAGCGGTATGTTTTCGAACCTTGTACCTGAAACTTTGGAATCATGTGTGGAGTCTGTGCATCAACACTCTACCCTTTTCTCTTTGGTAGCTCGTTTGTCACAGTCGGAACCACAACATGAT
Source organism: Limulus polyphemus (assembly GCF_000517525.1). Classification (NCBI taxonomy): domain Eukaryota; kingdom Metazoa; phylum Arthropoda; class Merostomata; order Xiphosura; family Limulidae; genus Limulus; species Limulus polyphemus. The sequence continues at coordinate 232,564 of NW_013667294.1, read as the reverse complement.
CCTCTTCCTGTTTCCTATCCCAGTCCTTACTAGCCCTTACCTGTTCCTCCCTCCATGGGTCACCATCTCATCCTTTTATTTGATGTAGATGGGCACTAAACCAACAGTACCGGTAACTACCCCGTGGGAGCTTATTTGTGTGAATTTGTTCCTCTTTGGCGATCTTTTGTCACAGATCAGTGGGATATTCAGGTTTTGTCAGAGAGACTTATCCTCCAATTTTTTCCTTTCCCTCTGTGTCCCTAGTACCAATTTCCTTCCCTATACCTCAGGATCCTATTACCTGCCAGCATCTGTTGGAGGCAGTTCAAGACCTTTTGTTTCAACGGACTATCAAGCCTATTCATCATCTTTCTCCATGTCTTTATTCCAGGCTGTTTTTTGTCCCCAAGAAAACCAGAGACTGGTGGCCTGTGATAGATTTATCTCACCTCAATCAGTTTTTCAGTCTACCCGTTTTACTGTGGAATTGTTTCTCACTCTCAGGTGTGTGTTTTCTCCAGATTTGTAGATGACCAAGATGGACGTCACTAATGCTTACTTGCATATCCAGATATCTCATCAGTCGCAATGCTATCTTCAATTTGTTCATCACAGGGTGGTTTATCAGTTTCACATACTGCCCTTTGGGCTTGCTTTGGCTCTGTATGTTTTTTGTTGGGTGGTCAGAGTGTTTGCATGTCACCTACATGCTCTTCGGTTGCTCTTTCATCAAATCCTTACTTGCACATCCAGATATCTCATCAGTCGCAACACTATCTTCGGTTTGTTCATCACAGGGTGGTTTATCAGTTTCACGCACTGCCCTTTGGGCTTGCTTTGGCCCTGTATGTTTTTTGCCGGGTGGTCAAAGTGCTTGCATGTCGCCTACTTGCTCTTGGGTTGCTCTTTCATCATTATATGGATGACTGGTTACTGTTACCTCATTCTGAACAGGAGTCCACCAGTCACACTCATCAGCTGCTCCTAGAGGTGACTTGTATGGGCTGGTTAATCATTCCTTCAACCTACCCAATATCTTGTACATTTGGTTTTTTTTCAACACTTATCTCAGTCGAGCCAAACTTTCTCCTCTTTGACTTCGTTCTATGGAGCTTTCAGTTCTACACGTTCTTACTGCTCCCTCTATTACAGCTCACAAGGTTCTTATCCCCTTTGATCGTGCTCATATGCCTGCTCTTCACGACCAGTGGAAACTTGCATGGGATCCTTTGCAAGCTCTTATTATCCTTCCTCCTATTCTTATCAATGATCTGCACTAGTGGTTGGACAAAGATCACATGTCGGCAGGTGTACTGCTTTCTCCTCCTCATCCTGATTTACACATTTTCATGGATGCATCCCTTCAGGATCGGGGGACATGGGTCGATCAACAGAAAGTTTCGGGGTATTGGTCCATGGCTGAGAAGTCTTATCACATCAACATCCTGGAGCTTCTCGCTATATGTCAGGCTTTGGTTCATTTTCTCCATCTGGCCAGAAATTGTCTGGTCATGGTCCTTTTCGACAATTCTACAGTGTTAGCTTATCTCAATCACCAGGGAGGCACCCATTTCAGATTGCTCTATTTTCATATGTTAGATCTTCTCTTTTGGGCCCACATGCATTGTATTCATATCATTGTGTGTCATGTTCCGAGTGCTTTCAATCTTGTTGCAGATCGGCTTTCCCATCCAAACAAAATCTATTCGATCCTCTTGTTTTCCAGTAGCTTTGCCTTCAATAGGTTACTTCTCACATTGATGCTCTTGCCAGGTCCCTCAACTACACATTACCTCTGTTTAGGTCTCTGGTCACTCATCCTCTTGCTCTGGCTGTGTATGCTTTCAGTCAGGATTGGACCAACCTATACCTATATGTTTATTCTCCCATTCGAATTCCTCACCAGGTGATTTCGATCATCCATGTCAAGTCCTTCTAATTGCTCCTTACTGGTCAGCTCAGCCATGGTTTCCACGGCTTCTCCAGCTCCTACTTATCCCTTCTTTACCTCTTCCTTGTTCCAATCACCCTTCCTCCATGAAAGTTTACTAACATAAATGGAACATTTTCTGCAGTTGGTCTATGGGTTGGGGTTTTTCCACTAATCGACCCACTGTTTCTTGTGTTGCGGAATTTATTACTTGGCTTTTGATCGGGGTCTTCTGTCTCCTTGATCTTGGGTTATCTGGTGTCCTTGTCCCACACCTTTCATTTTTCCCGATACTGTAGACTTCTTACCTTGCCTACACTTTCCATGTTAAAGCGTCCTTCCAGATTCGTCATCCCCTGAGGAGGGATACCCTTCCTGACTGGGGTATTAATGTGGTCCTTCACCACCTCACTTTGCCTCTGTTTGAATCACTTTCTTTGTGCTCCTTGTTTCACCTTTCCCTTAAAACTTATTTCCTTCTCCTGTTAGCCTGTGAATGATGGGGGTCTGATTTGTTTGCCATTGATGTTTCATGTACTCCTTATCATCCTACATATCGTTCTTTCCTCCCTAAAACTTCGGCAGCTAGTGAGGGTAACTCCTTCTTTTTGCCAATTTCCCACCTTTATTGTTGGTCTGATCCGGATAGACTACTGTGTCTGTTACGTGCACTTTCTTTGCTGTTATATTGCACACACAGCTTCCTTCTTTTCCTGCCTCCTTATTCCTTGGCAGCCTTCATCTGTTTGTGATCTTTCTCCTTCTACCCTCACCAATTGGGTTTGGCTTTTGATTCAATTGGCTTATTCCTCTTTATCATCTTCCTCCCATACTATGTTCCAGGTGTCTTCTCATCAAATTCGACACCTTACCTTTTCTCTGGCATTTCATCTTCATTGTCCCTTGGAAGAAATTTTTCTGTCGAGTATGTTCATCTCTCATTATTTGCATCGCAGCAAGGTTTCTTCCTTGTTGGGATATCGTCTTCCACCTGTAGCCATTCTTCAGGCTTCTGTGAGACTTTGACTGGAAAGTTATTTTTTATTATTCTTTATCTTTTTTTTCAGGGACCATTACTCATGGTATGGATCCCGCTCTGTTGCGAGTGGTGCCTGACCAGGTATTCTTTAACTTTTCAAATCTGCACTGTCAAGCCATGTCGACTTGTGTTTTATAATTCCATGGCCATACAATGCACATTGTTGAGATGAGATGTTCCACAAGATCACTTGTAGGTTTATCAACGCAATAGAATTGTTTCATAAGTTTGCCCGTCCTGGACCATACCCATCTATGGAATACATGAAAAAGCAGAAGGGAATAGCTGCCCATCCCTGCCATGCCTTGTATTGAATAAATTAGTATGGTCTGCTTTTAAAAATAGGGTTTTGTGGTCACCCATTGCACTGTCTCAAGTGTTGACATTTCTCTGGACTCTTCACCACATTTCACCTCCATTTTCTTTTGGTGGAGTTTCAGAGTCCTTACCACTTTCTAGATCCAAGCCACTTGAGTGGTGGACCAGGAGGCATCCTCCTGCATGGGTTAATGAAATACAAACACAAAACAGAAATGATTATCAAACCATTCAGTTGAGAGTAGGCTGGTGGTGTTCTGCTGGTGTAGATGATATAATGTCCTCCTGTATGACTCATAAGAACACGGGGTAGTAAGATGTGAAATTGCAATTCACCCCTTTGATTGGGATCTATCATCCTACCCCCCACATGGATGTCAGTAGAACCAATCAACATAACATGTATTAGTTATGTCTATCTTTTATGCTCCATCAGTGTTGTGGGTCATGGTGGAGGTCATTGCAGATTGTTATGGTTCTTTCCCTTCCACTGTCCCTCAATACTAACTCTTTCAAGGATGTTCATGTGTTTGGGGTGGTTTTGGTCAATTTTGCATTTCAGGGAGATAGTTTACTTTATGTAGACATCTTTTCAACACTGGATGTTAGGTTCCCAGATTGATCTATTAATTTATCATATTCACATGTGCACCGTTCATGAATTGGGAGGAACTAGTTTCCCTCCAGTCTCATGAACTTGAGGTGAAGATGATATGATCCTCTTTCCTACTACCACCATATGGCTGGATTTTGTAATTGACTTGCCACTGGTATGATCCTCTTTCCTGCCCCACACATGGATGTTAGTTCCTGGTGGCCTGGGTTTTGGATTGTAGTCAATTTATCAGTGGTATGATCCTCTATCTTACCCCCACATGGATGTTAGTTCCTGGTGGCCTGGGTTTTGGATTGTAGTCAATTTATCAGTGGTATGATCCTCTATCTTACCCCCACATGGATGTTAGTTCCTGGTGGCCTGGGTTTTGGATTGTAGTTGACTTACCGAGGGTATGATCCTCATCCTACCCCTGCATGGATGTTGGTTCCCAGTGGCAAGGGTTTTGGATGTAGTTGACTTGCTGTGTACAGTCCGTCGTGCCCTAGCCACTCTACACCTAGGGGCACATCCTTTTCCTTTTACCCACTTTTATCATTTCTGGGATTGAGTTTAATAAATATTTCATGGTTCAGAACACTTTCCGGCCATAGTTCTCTCCCAGTTGAATGTGCTCCTCTGTTCTTCCACCCATATATGCAAAATCTTTCTAAGATGGGCAAAGAGTATACCTGGTTCAGAAGTGGTGTGGTTTCCCACATCAAATCTTAGAATCTGAATGTCTCATCTTTTGAAAGGTGCTTCTTTCTTTCCCTTGCACAATTCTCTCCACCTATTCAATGTGGGATTCTAGCTAGTTATGTGAGAAGATGTAAGGTACTGTATCGGAAGTTATAATTTTCCTACACTGAAAATATATTTCTGATAGGTACTTACCTCCTCTCACCCTTCCTCACCTCTGAAAATGGGTGCTTCCATCTTCTGCCAAAAGTTGAAGTGATAGTTAGGTAGAAGGGAATAGAGGGAGTCACATGTGTCATGAGAGTATGTCACACTGCTATTGGTGGAGAGTTGACACATGATGATTTGCATGAGAAACACATTGGAATCAGTCGATTACAATGAAAGGGAGTTAGAAGGCTTGTGGCATATGTAAATGTAAGTACCTATCGGAACTACATTTTCATGTAGGAAAATTATAACTTGAAACTGGTTTGATGAGAGGAAGCTAAAGGTTATTAGTAATGGTGTAAATAGCTTTGAAATGTGTTTATAAAGTTGATGGTAAATACACATACTCCATTGGTAATTCTAAAGTTAAATTTAAAATTTAGGTAAATTAGTGATAAAAAGTAACTCAGTCATGTTTTGATTTTTGTATGAAATGTGTTTTCATAGCAATGTTGTTTAATTCTCAATAATAAAAGTAGATGGTAACAGAAAATAATTATTTTCATGTTTAAAACATTTTTTTTTCTAATATTAACAGTTTGAGTCTCACAAAAAAAGTTAAATTTCGTGGTTTTTGCAAAAATTTTGTTTGAATTCTCAACAATACATTGTTATGAATTAATTTTACATAACCACTATTGTTAAATTTTGATAACTTACTAAAATGTGGAAACAATTAGAAAGTATTCCAATGATCCACATCTTCCATAAGTAAAATAGGATGTATCTATAGTCAGGTGTATTCAGGTAATTTTTCTAAAGTTTTGTGCAGGTGTTCTGCACGTAGTTATGACATCCTCATTAACTGGGTATCAAAAGGTCTTAAATATGTATTAGTCCTTCAACTTAGGTAAAGGTTCAAGTAAAAGTAACTTAAACACCACAGTGGGAATTTTTAAGTGGGTGGAAGCAGCTGCAAGCCTGGTGAAACAACAGCAGAACGCTGATTGGTCAGGTGATGGTCGAGAGATGGTGATAGTGGACCAATCAAGGTGTAGCAAGGTGAAGTGACCAAGAACTTAATGTGGGAAAATTTGTATAAATACCCTTGTAAGGTATCACAGTGTCATAATCTCCTGAAGGAGACTCGTAGTCGAAACGTTGAGAATAAAAGATCCTGTGATAGCATTCATTGTCTCATTGCTACCTTAGTATCCATTTGGCAGCATGAATAATACTTATGAGACTATATACTTGGGTGTAATTTCTGTTCCAATGGCCATAACAGGGAGTTGGTGATAAACTAAGGAAATAACTTCTAGATGAATGCCAGTTTTATTGAACCTATTAAGTAAAATATTTTTATGAAGGTCTAAATTAGGGGTCTCATGGTTACTCAGATAGTTGCATGTTATGCTTTAAATTTGATTACAGTTTAAGTTTGCTTGCTTGGCTATACCATATGAGGCAAGTAGTGGATACAAAAGTTTAGAAATTTGGATTATTTACAGCACCAAATAGAATACATAAATAGAGCTTGTGTAAGGATTTTCTTCTTATCTGATTCTAAACATATCATCTGAGGCTAAAAGCTTAATATGTTGCTCGTCTAAGTTATTTCATTTTTTTTATTCTGAAATATGACTGATTTAATAATCTGTTTATCTTTTAATGCATGAGTGAATAATTGAAAGTCAACACAAATGAAAATGTAGGTTTAATAAACCTTTTGTGTGTCAACTCTACATTATGACATCAACAGTTCTTAAACATCATAAACTTTATAAAGAGCTTCTGAACTATGTTCATAATTCTACTTATGTATTCTCTGATTTTTCAGTAAACTCTGTAGACTCCAATGAGAAGGTAATTTGTGTGCAATTACAGTGATCCTTAACTTTTAATTAAAAACAAAGGTTTATGTGAATACACATGGATATATGTATAAAACAGTAAAAATTAGGTTTACCATAAGCTGAAAAATGTTTTGTTCAGAATAGTAATGCTGTTTGTTTTAGTTACTATACAGGTTGTAGTTTAGATAATGAACAAAGCATCTTGAAAAAAATTCAAACATATTAGGTCATCAAAATATTAATGTAACTTTTTTTTTAGATGAAAAAATCCAAACAACTTGTATATCAAAACAAAACATTCTTATCGATGATGCTTATGTATCAAAACAAAACATTTATTAAATCAAATAGCTTCCATTCTTATCGATGATGCTTTTCTATCTTACAATCAGGTTGTTAATGCCCTGATTAAAGAATTCACTTGGCTTTGAAGCAAAAATCATGATGATGTCCTCTTTAACACCTTCCACATTAGCATACATTTTCCCATTAAGATGGTGTTGCAGCAAAAGAAAAAAATGGTAATCTGATGGTGTCATATCTGAAGAATATGATGGGTGGGGGGAGAACTTCCCAACCCAACTCCACAATCTTGTGTTGCGTCAAACGTGCCACATGTGGACGTGCATTGTCGTGGAGAAGAACATCTTTCTGACTGATGAGTGATGGCCGTTTCTGATGAAGGGCTTGATTTAAATGTTCCAGTTGCTGACTATAGATCTCTGCATTGACACTTTGCTGTGGATTGAGGAGTTCAAAATGAATTACTCCTTTGATGCCCCACCAAATGCAAAGCATCTCTTTCTGCAGAGGGAGTACATGTTTTTGGGTTGGAAGTGGTTTTTTGTTTAGGACTGAGCCATTGTTTTTGGTGTTTAATATTTGCATAGAGAATCCATTTTTCATCACCGGTGACAATTCTGTCCATAAATGATTCATGCGCATTACGCGGCAGGAGAGACGAAGCAACATTCACATATTGGAAACTATGATCATTGGAGAGTTTGTGAGGCACTCAAA
>NW_013667294.1:220514-224374 GCF_000517525.1 Limulus polyphemus | reverse complement strand
TAAACTTTACACATTATATAGGCTACACTAATGTGATGTTTAGGTGGTTTGTTTAACTATTATACATGATGTACATTTTTGGGGGGGTTGGTTAATGAAAGTGCTCCAAAATGCTACATTAATTTCTTTATGACCTAATACATTGTTATCAAACTGATTTTTTTATGAAGTTTTTAAAAGTTTGAATGAGCTTATTTGTAACTGTTCATTTTAGAACAATATTCACAATGGGGTATATCCAGGATCACTCAGAAGCCTATTTGTCATTAATGTCATTATCACAACATTATATTTTGCTGGAATTGATCTCTCCTACGGAGCAATTCGTCGTCTTGAGTTGTGGATTCCAGGGTAAGTAAATCTTAACACTGTGTTTTGTAATACTAAAATAACAGTCAACATGTATTTGAGTATCTTTACAAGCTTTAAATTTTTTTTTCTCTTGTGTTTGATAAAATGTATTTTATTTTTACATCAACTGCAGGGTTCAGTTAAAATTATTTTTTCTACCAAAAGTCTTTTCCAGTAGTCGTTAATATAAATACGAAAAATTATTAGTCTAATTAGACCTATGGCAAACAAAAAAATTTAACTTTATCTTTTATCATGTATGAGTCACTCATTCAATACCACTAATCATCATAGAACACTGATCTCTAACAAATATTGATATATCTGAAATGCTGTTTTTAATTTTTGCAAAATACATGATGGTATTGTTATGTCTCTGCTCGTTTGATAATTTCCACAATTTCCGGTATATGTTCTTTCCGAGGAACTTCAGCGATACAAGTCCTTTCTTAATTAAAACTACCTTATTCTTTTTCGATACAACTTTTTAATACATTTAATAACTTTTATAACAAATGCTATAAATCACAGGGATTCACACACTTTACTTATGGTGTCTACTGTTCGCTTGACTCAATTATCTCTATCTTCATTCTGTCTGCATATCTATATCTCTATCTTTTATATCGTGCTGGTTTTTCTCGCCAGTCTTTTATACTAAAAAAGAGGGTGCTTTGAAACAACTAGAGTTGCCAGGAAAATTCATGATCCTTCTAGAAACTCCAGGGTGCAGTTGTAACACTGCCCCTTCCTTAGTATTGTTTGTCCCAAACAATAGCCACTTACATTAAACTAATAGATAGTTAACAATAACTTGATTAAATGTACAGAATTTACAAACACAAAATTAAAATACCAACTAGAGTTGCCAGCAAATTTCATGATCCTTCTAGAAACTCCAGGGTGCAGTTGTAACACTGCCCCTTCCTTAGTATTGTTCATCCCGAACAATAGCCACTTACGTTAAACCAATAGATAATTAACAATAACTTGATTATATGTACAGAATTTACAAACAAAATTAAAATACAACAAAGTCTCTTTTACAGGACGTATCTTTTTCCATACTGGTCTCTATCTCATTGGCTTCTGCTTCACGTGGGGTTCATCTGCTTCATCAGGAAATGTCCTATTATTGGTATCAGTCACATCAGTGGTAGTGACTTCATTAACGGCTTCACTGTTTTCCCTCTCAAAACCGGGTAGAGTTCCTTCTTCGACAGTGGCTTTTTCAGGTGACACGTCTTAAGCAGCATCATTTGTTCCATTGTTCACTTCGTTCCAACTGAAATGACCTGGACCGTGATAACGCCAAAGCCTGCTGGCATGCACCACCTTTGGCTTACCTCGCCGACCACATTTTATTCAGAAAGTCACGTCTGAGAGACGATCCACTATGTCATATGGGCCTTCCCATGGAGAAGACAACTTGGGAGACTTCCCATTGATCTTCCTGGAATTATACAACCACACCTTCTCTCCTGGTACAAAGCTGAGTTCAGTAGATCTCTTATCATAACATAGCTTCATGGAATCAGCAGACGTTTTGAAGTTTCAATGCTATTGATGATGAATATCATCCATCCTTTCAGATAACACTTTCACGAACTCTGACACATTTTCAGGCAACTCTTCTTAAGTTGGGCGTCCTGTTATTAGATCCACTGGCAACCGAAGTTCCCGACCAAACATCAGCCTTTGCTGGAGTGTATCCAGTGGCTTCATGCTCTGTTGTTCTATAAGCCATCAACAGCAGAGGGAGTAAGACATCCCAGTCATCTTGGCGGCTATTACAAAACTTTGCCAATTCCTGTCTCAGTGTCCAGTTGTACTTTTCTACAATCCCATCAGAGTGTGGGTGAAGTGGCGTTGTCCTGGTCTTTCATATGCCAAACAACTTGCAGCATTCATGGAACACAGCTGATTCAAAGTTACGGCCTTGATCCGAATGCAGTTCGTATAGTATACCAAATCTCTAATAGCCGAAGATACAGTTGTAGTTTCCTGATTTGGTATTGCATATGCCTCTGGCCACTTGGTGAAATAATCCATCACCACACAAATGTACCTGTTTCCAGCACGAGTTTGGGGCAAAGGACCAGCAATGTCAATGGCTACTCTTTCCATTGGTGCACCAACTTGATACAACTTCATTGGAGCACGTCCCTTATGCATGGGTTCCCTTTTAGCACAACATGTACTGCAGGTCCTGCACCATTCTTCCACATCTTTCCTCATACCTATCCATGTAGGTGAATCAATGTCTTTTTATCTCCGAGATGTCCTCCTGTTAAACTATCATGGGATTGACACAGCACGACTTCCCGTAACTTTCTCGGTATAACTGTTTGCCAGGTCATCACTTTCCCATCTACGGACAAGACTCCCGTCTTCAAGCTTCAACTGGTCCCATTGTGCCCAATAGTTCTTTATCACAAGGCTTAAGCTAGACACCTTCTCCCAAGCAGGGCACAAAACACTTGCTTGTAGAAAATCAATTACTGTCTTCAAATCTTGGTCTTTCTCCTGCTCTGCTTTAATATCTATACCTGGTTCCACTTCACCATCATTAACTGCTTCAGTCACTTTGACTTCAGCTTGATGGCACCTGGTTAGTTCAACCTCCCTTTTAATACTTACTGGAATTCAGCCTTTGTTGTTCCCAATCGTAATTTTATTGAAGTTAACTACATACTTCCTCGGTAGTAAGTAGTCCATCCCTAGTATGCATTGGTCTTCAATGTCAGCCAAGTATACTTTGTGTCTGTCCTTCATGCCCATGAGCTCAATAGTTACCCGCACTGGTCCCCACAACCTTGCATAATGTCCTGTCACACCACAGAGCTTCTGTATGGCTTCTGGTACTCCTTTGTGATCTTGATGCTCACAAAGGTTTGCTGAGATGCAGAATCTATGACAAGTTTGCACTTTTGGCCATCCAGCTTTCCTGTATTGTAGACACTATGTGTGCTTACCATTTTATACTTAGCTGTTGGGACTTTCATGATGGGGTTTGGTGGGCTTCCCTCAACACCAACCACTACTGGTCTCCCCGATGCTGACTTATTGGTGGTATTCTTCTTACACTGGCTCCTCATATGTCCTTGCTCTCCACAGTTTCAACAACCTTTTTGGGTAGCAGCCTTTCCTGCCATAGCATCCTCCCTGTGTTGAAGTTGCTGGCATTGAGCTCTCTTGTGCTCCAGTTTGTTACAGTGCCAGCAAAGTCCCTCAATCTTCTCTGAAAGCTGCCCTTTTCGGGCCTGATGATTGTACTAACCTTGGTACCTCTGTGCTGGACTTAATGTAGGAATCGAATTGAAGAGCTCTGGCCAATGCATTCTGCATAGTAGAGGGGTGTGATTGCTTTACTTGTATCTTCAGTTGTGGACTGTCCAAGGCATCTACAAACTAATCCCTCAGCAACAACTTGAGGAGATCGGGTGGTGCAGTTGGGTAGGCCTTGTGTGCCATACTTTCCAAATCCTGTACCAGCTCTTGCAGGCTCT
>NW_013667294.1:218919-219562 GCF_000517525.1 Limulus polyphemus | reverse complement strand
TCTCTTCAATCGTGCTGGTTTTTCTCGCCAGGCTTATATACTAAAAAAGAGGGCGCCTCGAACAAACTAGAGTTGCCAGGGAAATTCATGTTACTTCGAGAAACTCCAGCACGCATGCTCCCAGCATTGCATGATTTCCGCAGTCGTAACACAATAAATCAGTGACACTTCTTGCGAAAAGTATGGTATAAACTCTTTTTCATGATTTCTGTACCAGTAAAAAGATGTTTCAGGTTGAAAACAATCCCAATCATCATTTCTATTGACATCAGATTCAGAATCAGACGAAACTATATCAAGAGTCTCTGGTGGAGTAGGTACAGGTACATCAGGTCATGAGCAACATTGAAGGTTCGGATAATAAGTTTCCTTTTTATTTTGATTGTTATAGCCTTGCACGTTACATGAGCAAAAATAGCAGTCATCTCTGTGGGGTCTAAGCTCATGCCAGACCATTGTAATTCCAAAAGGGAAAGACTTTAGTCCATTGTTTCAACTCTTCGACACAAATGGTGCAAACTTTATGAGGAGCCCATGATTTCTCTTGATCTCCAAGTTTTAGTCCAAAACTTTATTACAAACGAAAAAAGATAATTTAATTACTGACGATCTTTATTTTTATCTACGTAAAACTGATTCACGC
>NW_013667294.1:215556-218089 GCF_000517525.1 Limulus polyphemus | reverse complement strand
CCCACTCAAGCCATCTCCAGCCATTATTAGTCTCAAAGTGGGTTCCTCGTCATCGAATTTGAATACTCGCAGTATGTTTCTCATGGGTTTTAGAATGATTGATAACTCTCGCGTCGCGATTGGTCTAGAGAAATCTATAGCCAGTGAATGTCAACATTTTAAGCATAACAAAATGTGACCCAATTTCAATGAAAATGATTCACTTATGTAAAAGTACATATGAAGTTTTGTGAAAAATCTCTATGTGATGGAGAAAAATGTATATCATTTTCAGATTCAGCATACAGGAATTATTGTAGAATATGTAAACATTTCAAGACAATTAAACCATTGCAGGCCTGTGTTATCTGATAACTATTTTACTAAAGAAATAAGGGTTACAACTCTCTATGTGAGGTTTGTCACTCACTTTCTAAGCCATAACAACTTGTAGCTACTTGATTAGATATCTTAGTGCATCAGTCTTTTTGGGTGATTTTCCTTCTTCTAGTTCTTCATGGAGAACCAGGGAATCTCCGGGATCACTTTCATCCTCCTCTTCCAGATCATAGTAGTAGTCAGCGGTGCCCTCATTATCATCTGCAGCTTTGACTTGCTAATTCTTCTTCTGATTATACTAGTCTTTGAAAGCCTTCTCAGGAACATAGAATTCCAGCTTGTAAATGTGTTCTATGTACTTTTGCTTGCCATAAGACCAATCCATTTTAGTTTGATGGATTGAGGCACCACAGCACAAGATAAGGCCTAGTATCCTAGTTGGATATGAAAGGTTTGTGCTGTAGGTGTATACTAGAGGTGCACTTGAACTGATGTGTTTTCACCGTGTTATTATGCCTGTTATTCTGTTTCTTGGCTATCTTCTCTCTCTTTTAATGTGCAAACTTGTGCATGTTACCTTATGTGGATTTTAACAATTTAATATATTCTTGTGAACATTCTTGCAACTATATATTAGGTATTCACTCATTAGTGGAATTCTCACAACTTGTATGCTTCATTATTGTGGCTCATACTTTAGGTTTCACTACAGATTTATATCTAGGATCTTGACACTACAAGCAAGCAAGCTTTTTTTTTCTGCTGATGAGAAGTAATTTGTGTTTTCATGCTACTGACCTAATTAGTGCTCTACAGTGAGATTGTACCTCCTTCAACACTGTTACCCAATATGCTGTCATACTGTTTGATTTTCTAAATTACGTTAGTCATTTTAGTGATTCATGGTTTGTTTTAGTTATTAAATCTCTACCTTACAAATAGATGCGAAAGTACTTAATAAATTCTGCAACTGTGTGTAGTTAATTTTTTGTTGGTTCTGCAGCAGTGGCACTTCGTGGATGTTAGTGTTCAGCTTGCATATGTGGTAACGCACTACTCCATCCTGCACTTGAGATAGAGCTGCTTTGATATTCTAATACTTGTCCATCTGCAAAGGCATATTTTAGGGACTGGAATGATTTTACACTGTCCCCTGTCCATTTAAAAAGGCATTCAACCTTTGTTTATGCAGAAATTGGTACTCCTGTAGTAGAAATTTGGCCACAGTGCATCTATTATATGAAACAAAGCATGGGAAGCTTAATGTTGCTTTCTTATTTGTTGCTTATGCCAATTTATCATTGCTTTCATTTTGGCAGGATCTGAAGACTGTCCTCCCCAGTCACAATATGTCCAAAAAATATGTGTTTGATTGAGATGACATTTTTCTTATCTTCAATTCCAAGCCTGTTTGTTTTGAGCAGTGAAATACCATACTCAGCTGAAGCCTGAAATGTGTGAATAATCACTAAAATGTTAATATATACTATACAAGGCACCTTTGGAAATTACAAAGTGTGAGTTTCATCACCTGCATGAAATTAGCTGGTACATTACATATTGTGAAAGGAAACTTGTTTAAGCCTTTTCAAATGCTAAAAACATTCTTGGCTCTGTTTTTATCATTTATTGTAGTCTACCAGAAGCTGGAAACAAGATTAACTATTTCAGCATGGGCTTGGTCCCTGGGGCTGACCTCGTAACTATTTTGTGCTTGATATAGTTTTCCTGCTATAACTTTTAAATTAGTAAACAAATGTTAACAAGATTTGGCAGATTATCAGTAAACATTACAATGCTGTCATATGCAAAATATCATTTTTTTTTTATAAAGTCTTAAGGTTTTTGAAGCAATGATTTTCTCATGTCTATTTTTTTCTTTTTGCATCTTGTCTATCTATCATGCAAAGTAATATTCATTTTAAGATTAAAAATACTTTTATGCATCAGAAAATTTCGAAATTTCATATTTGAAATCTTTATAGCGTCAAGATAGTTATCAAATGTTTCTTAAGAAAAAACTTTATATTTTATCTGTTGTTTTCAATAATTAATCTCTGTACAGGTTCGGTAGATTTGACCGATCTTGCAACCACCATAAAAATTAGGAAATAAATTTATATTATGCCTCTTTCATTTTAGAATGAATACAGATTATAACACAAAAACATAAATGTTCAGACTAAATGGCTTAAATCTCATAACATTATACATT
>NW_013667294.1:210996-214958 GCF_000517525.1 Limulus polyphemus | reverse complement strand
AAATCTTGATTCAAAAGAAAGAAATGGTGCTAGATGCATTACAAAGACTGAGAAAACCACTAGGGGGACATTCTGAGCTTCTGATTGGTTATTCATGTCATATATAGAAGTAAGTGTATGTAAGGGTGCATTTCTAAAAATGGAAAGAGGTGGGCGGGTGCCACTGTGTTTGCTTTATTACATGAGCAATATTTTAACAAATGGATAAGAGGCTCTTATTTTATATTATAGCTTGTCAATATCAGTAATTTGAGTTTCTAATTTGTTTGAAACTGTAGATTTAGTGTTTTGACTTCACAAACATCTAATTAGAACCAGTGCTGTATTCAACATACCACGTGACACACAAAAATTGATGTTTATCTGTGTTTTTTTAATATTTGCTTTTAAAGTAAGAAATTGAGTAATATATAGTACTAAAACTTGAATTATAATCTACAGTTTGATACCGAACTTATTGACATAAATTCATGAAATAGTGGTTCAATAAAATTTTGAATGCGACTTAACAAATGAGATGACATGGCCTTTCACCCATGACCCGTCTCGAAAGCGTTAAGGGAATTATTCCAGCAGAATCCTGCTGATTTATATGCTTATCTGTGTTGGCAGTGGAAACATGTCCATGCTTCTTATCTCATTTATTCACCTGAATTCTATACAGAACTACTTTCTTTCTCACAGTTACCATTAATAACAACGAAGCAGTAGCTAAAGATTGAATAATTGTTTTTCAGCATCAGATGATATCTCAGTCTGGCAATATCTCTGGTGCTTCAAGAAGGACTGTGTGAGAGTTATATTATGGGATGCTTTACATTTTGGGTTATGTTTATTGATATTTTTATGATTTGGACTCGTATTGATTATTTAGAAAATATTTTGGGAATTTAATTTATTCTTCTAAATATCACTTTCTGTAAAATCTCTGCATTTGTTTGAAATGTTAACTTCAAGGGTGTAACTGCAGTTACCTCTTTTTAAAACCAATGTATAAACAACAGATTTGCAACCTAATTCTTATCAAAATACTGAACAGTAAAACCAAGTGTAACTACCATTGGAAATCTTCACATTACTAAACTTTTTAGAAGTTACTCTAACAGTTCATTAAACAGTGTGGTTCTTTAACTAAACAAGTTACTTCTTTAAATAAACAAGTTATTGAAGTACTGTAAGTGCCATCAACTGATATTAGCAGTGACAGTGATTTTACTGATTGTGAAACTAATGGCACAATAAAAATAACTTTTAATAACCTAACTTGACATTTTTATTGCTCTTGCTTGAAGAATAATTTATTGAGACATCACTTAAACAGTTTACTTTTGTATGTTGTATTATATTCTTTATTATACTGTGTTTTATTTTGTTTTTGCATTGTTTAGTTCTGAAATCAAAACACATCACCAGACATGCTCACATTTTCAGCCATGGGGACATTAAAAATGTAATTTAATCCAACTATTTGTTAGTAAAGAGTAGCTCAAGAATTGGTGGGGGTGGGTGTTAACTAATTGCCTTCTCTGTAGTGTATCACTTCAAAATTAGGGATGGCTAGAGTAGCTTTGCATGAAATTCAACAAACAAACAAGAAAGTTTTTTAACTGTAAGTTTTCTCTTTACCCTTCATATTTACTCCCACATTTGTAAATGTTTAGCTCAGCTAGAAATATTTATATATTACTATGGCTTCTTTAAAAATGCTTTCTAATATGCAGACATTTACCAATATATCATAAGTTTAACCATAACAGCTTGTAATAATTTTTAAGGTCTATAATTATACTCTGTTTTCAGTGAGCGTTTAGCTCCATTAGTTGCTTATCTTCTCACTTGTGGACTGTACAGCGTATTTGTGTGGATTGGTTTGATCCTGCTGTTACGATATGCCCTCAAGATACTGTTCATGTACAAAGGCTGGATTTATGAGTTAAGGGGAGGAACAGGAATGTCCTTCAAGTCTAGGACATGGCTGGTATGTTGTAGCAGTCAAAAATGATGATTAATTTAATATTTGAATTAATTAATATGAGTGTTCAGTTAGGATACTGTGAAATTTGTATGCCATCATGGTTCATGCCAACTTATGGTTTTCTTTTAATTATTTATCATTTTAATGCATTATTAGAAATTTATAACCCTTTGAAAAATAGAAAAGTGTTTTTTCAAAACAGTAGATATGTATTTTATGCACAGGGAAAGAATTTAAAATTCTTTAAAACTTTCAAATGGGGACAATTTATTTTGTATTAAGTTTGCTTAAAAATATATATTTTGTGTTTCATTGGTGGCACTATTTAATAATTTAAATCATTTGTGTTATGTGTAGTTTCTAAAGATGTTCTGTAACATACTAGCCAGCCTAACTTTTTTGTAAAAGTTAACATATCTTTACAAAAGCTTTTAAAAATTGTTGTATCTCTATCATGTATAAATAAAATATTCAGGATTATTATGGAAACATATTAGTTTAGAAAAATATTCAACAAAATGGTTGAAACTTTTAGGATTGTAAAAATATTTATGTTGATTCATTTAATGTAATCTTTGTTACAGCTGTTT
This sequence comes from Limulus polyphemus, assembly GCF_000517525.1. Classification (NCBI taxonomy): domain Eukaryota; kingdom Metazoa; phylum Arthropoda; class Merostomata; order Xiphosura; family Limulidae; genus Limulus; species Limulus polyphemus. The sequence goes on along the minus strand of NW_013667294.1, from coordinate 212,393 downwards.
GTGAAGCTCTTGGAAGGGAAGAAACCACTGTTGTACAGTTACCAGTACTCTCTTCCCTGCCTGCCTCTTCCTTCACTAGATGATACCATGAAAAGGGTTAGTCTTACACTTATCTTTGTTTATTTGTAATTGGAGTGAAAGTAATACGTTTTGGGAATAATTATGGAAGTGGTAAAGAAAAAGGTTGCAAAAGACAAATACTGTGGGAATGTCATCCTTTCACCATGTGAAAATGAACTGCACCAGAATACAGTCATGTGTTGATAGTTTACACTGTGATTAGTTGTCTTCCAATCAATCAGGAAGTGCCACATTAGTGTATAAAAGTACAGGTAGTCATACTGTGTCAAGTAGTAGTAGTAGTATGAATCTTCTCATGTCTCCCAGTACTGAGTTACAGTATGACAAGCATGTAGTAATCAAAGTTCTGGCTGATTAAGGATGCTTCATGTGAAACATTGTTACAAGACTCCATGTTTCAGTAGAAGATGTATGCAAGACTGTGAAGAGGTAACTTGAAACTGGCACTGTTAGTAATAGAATTAGTTGAGGTAGAAAACCAAAACTATTTAAAAGTGATGTTAAGCATCTCTGTGTATGTTCTTTACAAGTTAAATGATGGTCGAGGATATAGATTTTGCAAGCAACCTTGCTGTAAATACAGATGTGAATGTTACTTTGAGAACAATAAGATAGACTTTAGCTTAATGTGGTCCTAGTGAATATGTCTTGCTTGAAAACTGCTGCTGAGAAAAGGTAACTAAACCAAAAGTTTGAAGTGGGCATCAGAAGATGTACTGTTTAACCCTGTCTCCCCTGCACTTGACATAAGGTTTTAGTGTTTTATATTCAAAATTTTATTAAACTAGTTTTTGTTTATGTTATACCAATTAGCATAAAATATTAGCTAATAATCCATATTTTAATAGTATACAAGTTTTAAGTTCTTAATTCTACAAGGAAGTATATAAAAAAATCCTGAATTTCCACTAGTGTGACCCACGTGACATCCCTATTTTATCCATCACCCCTCAAAAATGTATGAAATTAAACGAAAAATACTCTCCATAAACTTGTTATTGCTAAAATAAACCATAATTTGGTTTGGTTACAGAGTTATCAAATAGAAAATCAGACCCCTCCTGCCACACCCACTTGTCACATCCTCTCTTTCACAATTTTTTGATAGTTCTCTCTTACGTTTCATTATATATTACCTATAACCAATAGAAAGTCAAGGTTTTATCTATCAAATGATGTATTGTATAATGTGTTCTGAACAGATAATCATCAATTTCACTCAGACTAGCAACATCATTTCCTTAGGAATGTTAACAATTAGCTTGGATGAACTTGTAATGGCTCTTGTCGCATAGCTAGAAAGCCAAGAAAATTTT
>NW_013667294.1:189394-209996 GCF_000517525.1 Limulus polyphemus | reverse complement strand
TAAGTATTTTATTTTTGTTTTTCATATTTATTCTTTCTTTATTATTATAAAAGTAACTAAAATTAAAAGTATGGATCTTTTTAAGTTATTTAAAACTAGAGTAAGTAAAATAAGTAATAATAATAATATAATTAAAATGGTTCATGAGGCACGCACACCAGCAGCTCATGGGTAATTTAATTCAATAGCGTAATGAGCAATAGCATGTTCCCCGAGTGGTTTATAACTTATGATGGCACGGATAGTAGATAGACATGGTTCAAAGGGCAATAAAACAGTAAAATTTAATTATAAACATATGTATAATGTTACGATCTTAGAGCTACTTAGGATAAACGAATGTAGTTTTGTGCTACAATTTGAAGTCATTCTAGAAAGGAAAAAGGTTAATTTAGGTTTATTTCAATTCTTTTTTTAGTGGCTACATGGTTGGTCAAATTGACCAATCCCATTTTGAGATAGGGTAGAGGAAATAACATATAAACTATAAGGATTTATTGAAAAAAAAAACGTTTGCAATGCATTTAGGAGGTTTTAGGGATTAACTCGATTTTAAAGTCTTTATAAATTTAATACTTATAACTCTCAATATATTGGGTATATCTTCACAAAATTTGGCAGTCTTTCAGTTAATATTTCTAGTCTTTCACATACAAAAAGTCATATTTCTTAGTGAAGTATTTTGAATAAAATAAAGATTTGTCCATGAATATACTGAGTATTTGTTTTGAATAGTCTGTGTGCAAAGTAATTTTCATGTTAAAATTAAAAATACTCTCATCATCTCAAAAATCTCAAATTTCCTTTGTGGTCATTCATTGTTGCTGATCAATTAAAACATGGGTTTATCTTTAACTCTCTCAACATGGGGTTGATCAATTTGACCAAGTCACGTGACCTTTTGTTGTTTGACAGCAGTGAGGAGAAAGGTATTGTAGTTAATGTACAACTCCTGCAGTGGTGGGGGATTAGTACAAGTGTAGGATTGCATCTTAGCCATCAGTGTCAGTAACCTACACAAAACTAATAACACTTTGACTGCTAACGAGAACAGTCAGATTCAGTTATTCCATCAGAAACACAACTCATTGGGCATGGATTCATCTTACATCAAAACATAAATCCATAGCATACAGAAAATGTGATGAAATTATACCTTAGACAGTAAACAGACTGATGGAATACACTCATCCATGGCTTGTTCTACACAAATTTCCAATATTTTGTGAGTTGTAAGGGCTTATACATAAACTGAGAAGGTCAAAAGATGACCAAAGAACTTGGCTGAACTATGAGAAGTAATACAGGACACTTGGAACAATGTTATGTAATCATACATTGAAAAACTGTATGACAGCTTGAGAATGTGGTGTAATGTATTACTGTGTAAAGCAAAGGCTTGCATACAAAATAGTAGTTCATTCTACAACTCATTTGCTTTTCTTTTATGTTTTCTGTGATAATGTTTTGTACCATTAATAAATTCACCATCTAGTTGCAATTTTTTTGTTGTTTGTGATTCCTGTATTTATATCACTATTGTTTTTCAATTTCTATATTTTCATGTTTTCCATATTGTTTTTACATTATACATATATAAGTAATGACTAATGTTCATTTTTATCCTATCTTTATATGTAGTACTTGGTCTCGATTCGTCCCTTATGTAACAACCAGCAGTTTGTCAGAATGGAGAAACTTGTAGATGAGTTTAAGAGTACTATTGGACCAAAGCTTCAACATTACTTATGGCTCAAGTCTTGGTGGTCTACAAACTATGTGAGTTAAACAAATTATTTTTAGATAGCTATGTGGTTGCCTGTTATGGACGTTACAAAGTAAGAAGTGTAGTCAACAGCTTTAAAGTACGTTGAGAAAATTCCATGTAATAAAGTATAGAAAGTCCTGGTTGAAAGTATTTTTATTTGACCATTCATTTTCATTGTGAGGTTGTAATGGCTTTAAGGTTACTGTCTAGTGCAAAAAAATAAATCTGACATTCTAATGCTAGTAGAAATAACTACCAGCTATTCAATTTTCTATGCTAAATTTTTTTTTCAGTGTATACACAATGATAGTCATGAATTTTGTAGTGTACCTCCACGTAATATGCTGGTAATCAGCTCTGCTGGATGTTTGTCTCACCCTGATTACTGAATGCAGATGGTGAATGATGGTTGTAGATGTTTGGGACATTGTGTGCTTGAACATCCCATATCTGCCCCCTAATGTATTTTAGTTATAAATTTATTTCACATGTGACTCTTTGAATAGGTGTAAGTCTGATAGCATGTAAAGCTGTTGCTGTGTGGGCCCTACTTCTGCAGACACTTTTCCTACCCCTGTACATTTTACCATTTCCACATTAGTGTTGTATGTCAGTTGTGTGATGATTCTTTTTGGTCTATTTCATTAAAAATTTTATCTCTTATATGGATATGTTGTGTTATGGTCTTTAATATGCAGACATTTAATATATGAATACATATACAGTGTCATATCAGAAAATTGTAAAAGATATATATTTAAAAATGTTGGACTATAATTTACTGAATATATATAGATATTGGGAATGTTTTTCTGAGTTGTGATGCTTGGGTATCTTTCTTGTGATCTTTTTAACAGAATCTCTATCTCTTGAGTGTTTCTTCTTTTAATTTAATGTGTGTGAGCATCTACAGTGTTAGGATTCATGCCCAATGATCATTCCAGGGAGCTTTATATTCACTTGGACATTCTTCTCCATTTTCTTTTCTCATAGTTGTGGGTCATACCCAAGTGAAAGAGGTTGTGCAGGGATTTGCACAGGTTTGTATGAACTGGGAGTTCATTTCCCTTTGAATGTACAATGAGAATAATCCCTAATATAGGTAATTGAAGAATACTATGCAAGGGCTTTGGACTGACTGACATTATAATATGATCAGAATTCAAATTAATTCTATCCTTTGCAGAGTGCATTAATTTTTCTACCCATCTCTAACAGCCATAGAGTTACTACTGGTACTGAGAAGACATCCATATTATGAGAGAGAGAGAGAGAGTAATCTGTGTGGAAATTAGTTTTATTTTTTTTGTTGTGCTTAAGTTTTTGAGTTTTTCCTTTGCTGTTTTGCACACTTTAGCTCTGAACCTCCTGTATTGTGGTACATGATATTGAACTGTCAGTCATTTTGAAATACCACACAGATATGGTAGAATGAAAATAAATTGCTGATTTTCAGTCTTGATATACTTCTGCCTTTTCTAAAGTACATAAGCTATTTTTTTATAACTGTTAAAGCAAAGATATGTTTTCATTAAACATAAACTAATATAGACAAAGAAAAATATCCATACAAAGATGTAAATCTACTGTTTATGTCAAAGAATGTAGAAGTAAATATTGTGATGTAAGCTGTAATCTCCTGTTTGTGAGGAAGCTATTGCCATTAAAATATTTTAGTAGTGTTTTTATTGTAATTCATTTTTCAAACTTTTATTACCATTTCAACAACTAACAGCAAGGCATTTGTATGATTATATTGATCACAGTTGTTTTTGCTAGGAATGCTTGTGGTGAGGGACATTTTAATATATTTGTAATAACCATAAATTTGTTTGTTATCTGATTGTCATTTAAAATGATTTTCATGTAATAGTAAAGCTGCCAGATATTTTAACAGTACAGCATATTTTTAAATTTCACTTATAAACTACTTAGTATGCAGAGAAAATAGATGATGTTATTTTTAAAAACTGTATTTAATCACTTAACTTTGATAATTTCACATCAGTAATTCTACACTTCATAAGCACATTGTTTGATTAGTCAAAATGTACATTTATTTTTTCTCCTGTTATCTCACTTTAGCACTTAACTGCAAATATGACAAGTTTCATTGTACTTTAAGTCAGGCCTGTCCAAATATAAAAATTTATAAAAATGTATATATTTACAAAATGTACCAGCAAGAGTAGTAAAGGACTGTGTAAGTGTTGTGTCCTGAAGCTTATAGATAAAAAAATTAGTTTGTAATGTAACTGATTTATTTTTCGATATTTGTTTACATCTCTCTACTTACTAAATCATATTTCTTCTGTATATTAAAGTATCATGATCTTACTCGCCAAGGAGTATATATTAAATTACATTTTCTATCAAGTCCAAAGGTTACTTGAATAGTTGTTAAAATTTTAAGCCTCCCAATAGCTCAGCAGTAAGTCTGAAGGATTATAATGCTAAAAACAGGGTTTCAATACCCATGGTGGGTATAGCACAAATGGCCTATTGAGTAGCTTTGTGTTTAACAACCAACAAACAAAAAAAATTTTATGAACCATTATTTTGTTATAGTTCTGCAAAATAATATTTAGAAGGTTCCCATTTATTGTTCATTATTTTAAGTAAGTAAACTTTAAGGCCTTTCTTTTCATCTAACCAGGTTTCTGATTGGTGGGAGGAATATGTTTATCTTCGTGGCAGGTCTCCTTTGATGGTGAACAGTAATTTTTATGGCATAGTAAGTAGGCTTAACTAATTATCTAAAGAAAACTTTAACATTTTAACAAATATTTTATGGATGTTTGTTAAAAGTATTTATTGTTTGAAGAATGATAGTTATAATTAATGTATGTAAGCAAAAAATGGTATCCTGACTCCTCTCTTGGTCATGTTGAACACTTCACTTTGTGAATCTTTTATATTGTCACTAGGTGATCTGAATTTTTTGCTATTTATTTATATTTTTAATCTGTGTTTAACATAAAAGGTATGACTTCTTTTTAATATGCAAGGCTGTTTTATATCTTCACATTGTGCAAGGTTATTTTGGATACCTCTTGCTAAGTAATGTTATTTTACACATTGCCCAATGTCCAAAACTAGTCTAGAAACTTCTAATCAAAATATTGTAAGGATATGATTTTTTGTAGATAGAATCACTGCTTCTTGGATCATTACTTTAATACAGGTTATTATAGAATTAAAAAAATCCCAATATTAATTTTCGAATTTAATAAATTTAAGGACTTGATTGTTATCAAAATCATATATTGTTTGTTATTAAACTTCTGTCATGTGGTTACCTAATGTGTGTTTCAGGATGCTCTTCTTGCTCATCCCACTACAAACCAAGCTGCTCGAGCAGCAAATATTATTTATGCAGCCATTCTATTTCGAAGATCTATAGATCGCCAAACATTGGAGCCTGTATGTAACATAACTTTCTTTTTAAGCACAACAATAAATATTTATCGTAACTAAGTATTTACTACATTTGTGATAACATTTTTTCTGTTTTAATTGAGATGGATTTATCTTTTCAGTTAACACAAATAACTTTAACATTTGTTGAAGACTTTTGATATCAGAAGATACAATCATTATTAATTTAATAAATTTTTATTCGTCATTACATTGTGAAATAGTAACGATTCAAACTTTTCTTTTCTTAGAAATTAGCAGATTACAAAGCATTTACTTTATGATATAGTCACCAGTTTAGAAAATTTGTTAATGAGTAATTGAAATAATATTAAGAAAACCTCAACAAGCTAATGTTTTATTACAAATTTTATGTTTAAATGCTTGCAAATAGAACAAACTAATAATGAAAATTTAAAATGACAAGGTCGAGTTACTAATATTACTGATAATGCATATTTTAATTACAATGTTTCCTCTTTCTATTGGCTTGTGGGCATCATGGAATGGATATTTTTGTCCTCGACATCACCAGGACCTTGTATCATTCAACCTACCTCATCCTTTATCTGGATCATGCATTCCTTTCCCAGACTTCGTGGCTTGAGAGGGTCATTCCTCTTATTACCATATCTCTCTTCCCTCTATCTTTCATCTGTACCTCTCCCTTAAGGCATGTTTCCTCTTTCTATTGGCTTGTGGGCATCATGGAATGGATATTTTTGTCCTCGACATCACCAGGACCTTGTATCATTCAACCTACCTCATCCTTTATCTGGATCATGCATTCCTTTCCCAGACTTCGTGGCTTGAGAGGGTCATTCCTCTTATTACCATATCTCTCTTCCCTCTATCTTTCATCTCTACCTTCGTCCTGATCAAGATACACTCCTCTGGCCAGTACATTCCCTCTGTTGTTACATTGCATGCATGGCTTCCTTCCAGGGTTCTTGTTCCCTCCTCTTTATCCCATGGCAAACTTCCTCTTTCCTGGATCTTTCCCCTGTTACCCTGACCAATTGGGTTCATCGTCTGATCCAGTTGGCTTATTCTTTCTTGTTCCTCTCCCAGTGTGATCTCTTTCCCGTGTCTTCCCATCAAATCCTACACCTTACCTTCTCCATTGGAGGAACTTCTACGGTAGGGCATGTGGACAACTCTGCACACGTTCATCTCCCACTACATTCTGCCTTATCAGGGTATTGCCTGCTGCCTGTAGATATTCTAGAGATTTTGGCATGGCATTGACCCGAGGTAAGTCATTACTTATGCTTTCTTTTCTTTCTGGGGCCCTTGCTTCAACTTCACTTTAGATCCTGCTCTATGGCGAGTGGAGCTTGACCAGGTATTCTTTCTGAACACTGAATGGGTTCCACTTAGATGGCTATAACCATTCTCAGATATATTTATACTCAAATAAACCAAAACATAATTCTGCACTGTATGCCAAGTTGATTCATGCACTTTGTCCATGGCTATGCACACTATGAGATGGGGTGTTTCACAAGATCACTAGAGTGTGAATAACCTTGTGAGGTTTGCTTCATACAAATGCCTGTTCCAGACCATACCACTCATGGATAGCATGGGTAAAGCAGAAGGGGATCGTTGTCCATCCCTACTTTGCCTGGACTGAATAAATCGGTATGTTCTGCCTTTCAAAATAGGGTTTTGTGATCACCCATTGCCGTCTTGGATGTAGCAGTTTCTTCGGACTCTCCAATGCACTTCTCCCCCCCCCTTCTTCCAGTCCAGTGGAGTATGGGAGTTTTTACCACTTACCAGTTCCAAGCTGCTGGGATGGTTGACCATGGAGGCAACCTGCTGAATGGGTTCCACAAAGATTGCTATAACCATTCAGTTCAGAGTAGGGTGGTGGTGTTCTGTCAGTGTAGAAAGATCCTTAGGATGAGTGACACATGTCTGGAGGGAGATGCCTAAATGCAGCTCAACCCTCCGATTGGGTGCCCTCCTCCTACCCTCATGTCCTGTCAAGTGAGGTTTTGGAGATCGTGCAAACCAACCACATAAGTCCTTATACATCATCCATCTTCTCCCCTTGACTCTATCTTCAGTGTTGTGGGTCACAGAAGGTCTATTTGGCCTATTTCTGCTTCTATCCTGGGCATTCCCTCGTTCTCAGAAGGATGAGGATGTTATAGACCTGTGGATGTTTCAGACTGGTTTCACAGTCGTGGAGGTTGATTACATGCTATGAACTTCCCTTGGATACCAGATGATACATTTCCAGGTCTCTAACTCAATGCTCATCCTGTGACATTTCATAGAGTTGATATTATATGTACATTCATGACTCTAGGGCTTGAGGTGAAGATGGTATGATCCTCATCCTACCTTTGCATGGATGTCAGTACCTAGCGAGTGAGGTTTTGAATGTATTTGACTTACCAAGTATGGTTTGATGCACTCTAGCCACTCTACACCATGGGACACATCCTCCAATACCCAAATTATGTGGGATTGAGTAAATCTGTTTCTCTGCTTGGGATCACATTACAGATCTATCCTTTCCCATGCAGATGTGCTCCCTTCATATTCCACTATGTTTTAATCCCACCAGTTCATGGCAAAGAGATAGCTGGTTCAGAAATGGTGTGGTGCCCCTCCTCTGATCACCTGATCTGTTTCTCTCATTCCAGTAGTGTATTGGAAGTTATACTTTTTCTATACAAAAATGTTTTTCCAATAGGTACTTCCCTCCTCTCACACTGCCCACCCTTTCTCTCTGCAATCTTCTGATGCTCGTGTCTTCTGCCAAACTTCAAGGTGATAGGTTAGTAGTGGTGCATAGAGGGAGTCTCTTGCGTCACATGATAGTGGTGCTTTCCTATTGGTGGAGAGTTGACACATAATGATTTGCATGAGAGACATGTTTGAACTTTGTATTCCAACAGAGGGATGTGGAAGGCTTGTGGTATGCATTTTGAAACAAATTCACACAAAACGGGAAAAATGTAATCTTGTGAGAAGAGGGAAGTACTTATCAGAAAGACATTTTTGTATAGGAAAATTATAACTTTGACTGCCCTGTAGTGCACAACTTTTTGCTTGCCACTAGACTTCAAACTCCCACCTAATTCTACGTGTATACCACATGCTTCAGCAGCATTTAAGCATGCAAGTTAGTATGAAACAATCTTCCATCAATAGGAGTGTGACAAACCATGCTATTGCAGCTGACTCCATCTATGCTATTGAACCCAATCTTCACTTTTTGCTTTGGCACACTGTGTTAAGAATTAGTACTTGATTTCAAACATTTTCTTTTTCTTTAGTGCATTTTGAACATATTCAAAGTATTGTTTATAATCCACTATTGAGTTGGATTTCTTTATTTGATTATGAATTGTATTTCTCAGTCAGTCAATATTTTTTAACTTCTTCACAACTTAGTGTTACAAGTAGAATGTCTATTGATGGTACCAGTGTTTAACATCTCCTGATAATGACTGCACGTGCAGCATTATTGGCAGAGGAAGGATCAGCCATAGTTCATTGGGAGATGGTTTATTTCATGCAGGCCAAAGGATCTCTCGATCTACAAGTAATTCTGCCATTTACCTGAAGACTTAGCTCAGGATGATGTGGACATGGACAGCATCCCCTTCCCCCTCCTTTGCTGTATAGGCATGTTCTCAGCCTATTGAAGCATCTAGACGTCAGTCACCCTTTTTAAGACTTGATATCACAGGAATGTTGTGTTTTGTCTTTGAGACCCATGTCATTTGATTCCTCCCCTTCCTTATTAATTGCAGCATCTAGTTAAGTTGAATTTCCCCCTTTCACCTAATATTGGGATCGTGATTAATATTTTGCAGATCTCTTACGTGTGGGGATTAGTATGCCATGCCTCCCACATACTGCAGAGGCTCATGCACTTGCATATCATCATTCAATATACCCTTGGGTCATTCGAGTTTTGTTAGAAGGACTCCTTTTTTTCGTACCACCCTATCCCTTGTTCTGGCTCATCCCTCTCCTCAAGATCAAATTTTCTGTCAGCATCTCATAGAAGAGTTTTCTTCTGTGTTTCCAGGATTTTTTCCCCACTTTTTTATCTTCCCCATTAAGACTGAGTATTGGCGTCCTGTTTTTAATCTCTCCCATCTGAATCGCTTCATCGATTAGCCTCAGTTCACCATGGAATCCTACCTGTCTCTCAGATGGGCTTTTCTTCCAGGGCTTTGTATGATGAGATTCAGTGTGTCCATTGCTTATCTTCACATCTCTATTGCTCAGCCTTCATGCCTTTATCTACATTTCTTCCACAAGGATCATGTTTAACAGTTCTGAGTTCTTCCTTTTGGGCTGGTATTGGCACCCTGTACTTTCTGTCAGGGAGTTTGGTCGTTTGCCTGATTCGTACTTTTTCAGGCTTACTTTTCATCTTTATATGGATGTTTGGCTTCTTCTGGCTCCATCCTCTGCTAAGTCTTCCACACTTACCAAACTTTGCAGAAGCTGCTTGGGTGGGTTGGATTGCCTCGGTGGAGAAGTCCATTATCTACCCCACCCAATATCTTGTTCTTCTGTTGTTGTTTTTTTCAACTCGCAGTTCAGTCTAGCCTAGCTTTCTCCACTTTGTCTGTGAGCCATGGAGGTTTTAGTTCAGATGGCATTATCAGCACCTTCTGTCCTTGCACAAGAGGTTCTTGTCTCTTTTGGAGACTTGGCCATCACTGGAGGCTCCTATCCCTCTGGGCCCATGCCCCCATGCATTCCTTGCAGTGGGTACTACAAGATCAGTGGCACCTCATCATGGACCTTCTGGATTTACAGATATTTCTTTCTGCTTCCTTTCTGTCTGACTTCCTCTGGTGGTTAAACAAGAACAACATGACAGTGGGGTACCTATTACTTCTCCCATCTGGATATCCACATCTTCACAAATGCCTCATTGTCAAGATGGGGTGTGTGCTGTAAAACACGGGAGATCTCAGGGTGTTAGTTTTGTGGAGGAGTTGAGTCTTCACATCAGTATTTTGGAAACCTTTACTGTTCATCAGGTGATGGTTCAATTTCTGTAGTCTTGATTGGTATGACAGTTATGATTCATTCTAGATGGTTATCTCTCACATCACCTGAAATGGGGGGGACTTGATCTGGTCCTTATGTTCCTGCACTCTAGAGCTTCTCTTCTTGGCTCATAATTATCAAATTCAATTGCTGACTTGTCACATATCGGGTGCCATATCTGTCCATTTCAACCATTGTGGGCTTTAGGGCTGTCCTGTCATCTACCTTGCATTTTTTCCGTTTTTGCCGTGTGTTTTCCTCTCCAGTTATTTCCCTCTTATTTCATTTTATGCATCTCCACTGACCTCCTTGACCACTCACTTGCTGGACTGGAGTCTAAATCTTGTTCTCCATGCCCTTTCCTCCCTATGAACTGCTAGTCTCATGTTTCTTATATCACCTTTCCTTGAAGGCATCTCCAGTCACACTTGTTTGCCATCGATGTTCACCGCATATTGCACCACAAAACATATTTCATTTTGGGACTCTCAATGATGTCAGAGAGCATCAGTCATATGGTCTCATGTTTTGTGTATAAAGAGGGTTTTTTTTGTGTATATTGAGGACTTAACCATTTCTTTAGTTGCCTTATCATTTCTTGTTTTAAATTATTATTTCAAATAACACTGTTTGTTTGTAATACAACACATTTATTTTTTATACTGAGCACCCAATCTTTTCTCATTTTGATTGTTTCAAAAGATATAAGAATATTTATATTAAATTATAACATGTTTATTTGTACAACAACTCGGATCATTTCTTGTCTTAACCAATTATTGTAAAAGAAACAATTTTTTATCATAAGGCTTGTTTATTTATACATGAGCACCATATCATTTTATGTTTCAGCATATTACTTCAAGGTCCACATGACTATGAAGTTTGCATTTGTACTCTGAACAACTAACCATTTCAAGTTTTTAACTTTGACAGCATGGGCTGCCCATAGAATTCAGTGTTTAATACATAAATGTTATTAAATCTATTTAAAAACAAAGAGAGCAAAAATCGTAAATAAGTTGGTGAAGTACAATCAATAGACAACACTTTATAAGTTAATAATATACTGTATAGATTTACAACATATTCTTATTGATATTTTATGTTTATGAGAACAATAGAACCTTTGTTTTGAACTTTTATATTTTAGATAATAGTTTTATGAAAATGCTATTATGCTGAAATAAAATTTTTCTCCAAAAGTAGTCCAAAATGCACACATTTATTGATTCTTTTATATAAGTGAGTCTGTGATTCAAGACAGCACATTTATTTTTAAATAATTTTTGTTTGCTCCTCTCTAATGATTCAATAATGTGTCTTCATCTTGATCTTTTTAATTATATGTTTTTAAAAAGTAGTGTTTTTGTAAGTTTTTTTTATTATTACCAAACAGCTACGTGCACAAATTATTTTGTGTTGAAGTTTTATGTTTAGATAATGTTTAACAGCATGGTACTTTTGTTTAAGAATTTTACAACTGTTTTTTATAGATAATGGTCCAAAATACAGTGCCTTTGTGTTCATGGCAGTATGAACGACTTTTTAATACTACACGTATTCCAGGCATTGAAACAGGTAAAAGCTCTTTTCAAATTTTATATTAACAGCTGAAGTTGTTTAACCCTTTCCAGACGGGTCACGGGTGAAAGGCCATGTCATTGTGTTTGTTGACTCGCATTCAAAATTTTAATGAACTACTGTTTTATGAATTTATTTCATTAAGTTTGGTATCAAACTGTAGATTATAATTTAAATTTTAGTATAATACATTATTTAATTTCTTAAGTTAAAAGTAAATATTAAAAAAATACACCTAAACACTGATTTTTGTGTGTCACATGATACGTTGAATGCAGCACTGATTCAAATTAGATGTTTGTGATGTCAAAATACTAAGTCTGTAGTTTCATACAAATTAGGAACTCAAATTACCAATATTGACAAGCTAGAATATAAAATAAGAGGCTCTTATCTTTTGATTTTGCTAAGATATTGCTCATGTAATAACAGATAAAATATAAAGTTTTTTCTTAAGAAATGTTTGATAACTATCCGGACATTATAAAGATTTCACATGTGAAATTAGAAAATGTTCGGATGCATAAAGGTATATTTAATCTTGAAATGAAAATTACTTGCATGTTGGATAGGCAACATGTTATAGCATGAAAACTACAACAAAAGCAAAATGGTTACGAAGTCGTTCCCAGGGGGCTGAGCCCGTGCTGAAAGAGTTAATATTAAAAAAATATTCTGAAGATAATAATTCTAATTTTTTGTAAATGTATTTTTTGCTTTATTTTTTGTTGTATCAGGAAGTAGATAGGAAAATAAATGCAATGCTTGAAAATGTGCCACTCACAGGAAAGAATAATATTTAATACAGCAACCTTAATTAGCATATTTTGTAATAAAACTAAACATGTTATATGATCTAAATAATACTTGTAATATATTAGAGATTTGCTGTATTTGTAATTTTCCTGTTTTCTAACTACTGAAATAGTATATTATGCATTTCGCTTCTACAGCTTCCAACAGAAATTTGCTAAGCCTTATAAGAAGGTTACAACTAATGTAGGTTTGTACAAATCCTATAAGCAGATCTCATCCATTTATTTTAATGGAAGTACATTTTCCTGAACTCAGTATTGCCTGTAGCTACTGAATGTTAATAACTTTTCACAGTTTTTTACTGATTGATAATTTAAATAGTAGTCATAGGTATGTCCATAATTAAAAGGTTGTGGAGGTCATTTTCAAATCTCTTAATAAATTTGTGAAACTGTAGTTGCCATGAAAGAGCACAGTAAAGTAAGGTGAAGTTTAAGTTCTGAATCAGATCTTGAAAATAAGTTCCAGCATTGTGAAAAAACATAACATCTTGATATAAATTTAGTATAGAGAGTTGAGAAAAAAAAAGCATGTTTTGGTTTTCAAGCTGATATTAATTGCATTGGAATTATGTAAAACTTTAAAAGAAACTATTAAATATATGCATGGATTTTGACCAGGTCATCAGAAAGTGTAAACTAAGTGTCTGACATTATCAATGTAGACATTTATATTTGGGATTTGGCATGAAATGCTTGGTTATTATAAATCAAAAAACATTTGTATTATCAAAGAGCAATTGTATTAGTTTGTTGAAGTTTATGTCACCCCAAGTCTTGTTCTCAGTACATTGCTCTGTTAGATATTAAATTGTGGCATTTGAGGTGACGTGAAGTGTACTTTCTATTAATTAAACACTGGTACTTGATGGTTTTATGAAGAGCATTATCTGTTAGACAAGTTCTGGCTATGTGCAGAGCATTGTTGAGTTAAAAACTATATTTTTGGGATCTTGTGAATTATGAGGTTCATTTGTTTTTTCTAATTTGGAATTTGTGGGCTGGAAAGGTGCTTGAAAAATGCCATGTCACTGTTGTGGAAAAGTCCTTGAAAAATATAACTGTGTTGATATTATTTCTTTTTTTAATTTTTAGTTCATTACAAAAGTTAAATACATGAAATTAAGTTAATCCCCACCCCACTTTTGAAATCAAATCTCCTTTTATCAATTTCTGACTTCATTGATTGAAACATATATTAAACTTCTTGCCAAGTATGTAGCTGTTCATTTGCAATGCTGCATTTGCTAATTACTTCTCTAGGAGATGCATGGCATGTGCTTGTGTGTGAGAGAAATGTCATTCAAATTTTGGAGTATTCAATATGCAAAATAACAATGGGAAAATGTTATCTGAATAAAGATTGGCTTCTAAATCAACAGTATCAAGAATGGCTTGTGGAAGATTGATTGACTAAGTGCAAGGCTTGTAATAAGCATTTCGACATTTTCAATATGGGAAAAATTGCATTGACCAGCCATATGCAGAGGAATAAACATGCTTATGATGCTGTTCAACAATTGGAGACAGATAGAGGAGGCTCATCAATCAAGTTTAGGAATTTTTTTCAATCAGGCAAAACTAATGAAAAGCCAAATGGTGGACTTATGCCGACAGTATGACTGTGTCGTGCCTGTCTTTATAACCAACACTAGGCCTAATACTTCAACATTGATGCTGTACCAATCTTTTGTTTGACCTCATACTAAAAATATTGGTTGTAGAGTACTGTTTTAGCAGAGTGAATGGCTAGTACTGTGGATGTTTTTGTGTCCAGGGAAAATATCTTGAGATATGGAGGTTCTGTGAACTTTATAATGTATTTCCAGCCATTATTTTTGTAATTCATGGGAGGATATTAATCAGTTCTTCCAATAAATATTCTCAGATTGCAATATTGCTTTAAAGTTTACTTGTACTGAGCAAATTGTACTTATGTTGTTTTGGGATAGAACCAGTTATAGACTAAATTGTTTGGACAATCCAGGAAAATAAAAAACATGCAATTATTTTACTGTCTAGTGAAAGTGTTAGTGATATTACACATTCCAAGCAAAAAAAAAAGTCATCATAGAAATGACTGGGGGATCATAGTACTGGTCTTGACAACTGCAAATTATTGCAATGTAGATGGAATAGTGCTTTTTTAACCTGCCTGACATATTTGGTAATAAATGGCCAAATTTGAGCCCCCTCTGCAATAGCTACATTGTCTTTAGTAGTTTGCAAATGATATTTTGAGGTTTAACTAACTGGGATAAAATAAAGAAAAATTTCATTATGTTTCTTTATGATCTGTTAAAGTAAAAACTCAATTGTGCTGGCAAAACTCTATTGGGAAAGATTAACAGCCTCTAACTTTAGTGAAGTCTTCTCTTCTAGCCAATGAATATTTGAATAGCCAATCCAGTACTAGCTAGATAGCAAGAGCTGACACTCCATTTGGTAGTGGAGTCACCTGTCTTGAAGGCATAGAAACAAAATATGAAGGCTTCAGAACATATGTTGAACATGGTGCAATCCCTATTTGTTTCTTTTGAAATATCCTCCTGCAACAGTTTGTAAAACAACCAACTTATGTTTGGACCATCTACTGATAATTGATATACATTCTCAAGATATAAACTTTAAGATATCCTTTGCAGTGGCATGCCCCATGAATGATGAATCATGGTACCACCTACAGACTTATGTTTTTCATGGTTCCACATATTCAACAAGTGAAATCAGACCTTCTGAAGAATTATGGTAGCACAAACTGTCATACATTCCATTCTTACTCCAGAATTTTTAGTCACAAAAACCTCATGAGCACTTTGTCAGCAGCAAAACTCATGTCTATCGTGTTATAATTATAATAAGATTTCTTGTCCTTGAGATCTATTTTACCAGTTGACTCCAGGAAGCATTACCTTCTTTAATTAGTCCACTTTTCAGATATCATCTCAAAACAACAATGAGAAGTTGCTTTAGGCCTTATGTAAGAAGGAGGAGGATCTTTCCATCTGATACAGAGTCAGAAATGGAGCAACCTGTTTTGAAACAGACGAGTGGCCTTACTTAACTAGACCCAAGACTTGTGGTTTCTGAAGAGGATGAATGTAAATCAGGAATGAAATGAGTATTTAGTAGTCTTGTGAATGCCGAAAGAATATGAAAGGCTAAATGTGATGATATTATGAAGCAAATTGAGATTTTTTTTTAAATCCAAAACAGGAGAAAATTGGATCAATACTGTACTGTTTGAATACATAGCTGGAAACTCATCCCATACTGAATTATTGGAATCAGTGAGGAAGCTCTGTCTCCTTTTGATTCAATATGCTAGTATTAAGAAGAGATTTGCTATAAACAAACAAACAGAAATACGAAATATGAATGAGGACTCCAATGTTAGACAAAAACTTGTTTTAGATCGTACAAGGTCAATATAGGTGGTATGCTAAATATTTGTATCAATAAAGAACTTTATATTTGAGCTGCTGGTGATAGGCAGAATTACCATATTTATGTGGATGAAAAGAAACAAAAGGTCGCTGAGGAGAGGACATTGATGCACTTGAGCAAAAAACAAAGTACAAACTGACATTAGTTTTGTACTGAAAACAGCAGATGAATAGGTAGAAGTAGGAAGAGGAAGTATGAATTATATATCTAAGTAAAGAAACTTGCATATAACGGCCAAATGAAAAAAAAAAAATTTTAACACACTGAATGTAAAAAGGCTAACTGATGATTTTGAGAAATAATTGCTTCAATATTTGGTTTATAAATCTGACATTTTTGTCCTGGAAAAGGTTTGGAAGTTTTTACTCTAAGAAGTGCATGAACCCTAAACAATACTGTCTCTCAGTTAAAATTTGGCATTAGGGAGCTTTGAGAAAAAGTACTGTTGAATTAAAAAGTAGATCTTTGTAATCTTGGACCTGTACTATATTTTAGTAAAAATTTGGACTTGGAAATCTGTGAAGAGCACTGCCTGTTAATTAAAATCTATTACTTATGGCCTTTGGGAGAAAATTATACAACTTTTAAAATTTGACAACTGGTGTATTTTTAATATCAATGTTTTTTAGTTAAGATCTGGCATTCATCTTTGAAAGTGCATTGTCTGTTTGTTAAAACCTGGCACTTGTAATGCTGTGAAGTACATCGATGTATATTAAATTTCAAATAATTTTTGTTGTTTTTGTATGTGTAATAATAGTTTTGTGTTCTCTTTGTCTAGATAAATTGATGCATATGAGAGAGAGCCAGCATATTTGTGTTTATCATCAAGGACGTTATTTTAAATTACCTTTATACCACAAAGCTCGACTACTTCGTCCCATAGAATTACAGAGGTAGTACTTCACTACTTAAATATGTGGCATAACAGTAATTAAAATTTTATGCGGATTTTGTTAGTGAATATAAAAGTTACAAGTATGAACAATGAAAATGTAGAAAACTTTATCACTAGTGTATGAGAATGATCTATTAATAGTAAAAGTTTTTATTCTTTTATAATTGTTTTTTATTGCAGCAAAATCTTAGGTAAATATTTAACAGAAATATAATGTAAAAGAAACAAATGACTAGGCTTTTAAATTTTATATATATATTTTGTTTGAATATTTTAATATGTGTGAAATTTGTCAAGAGAAATATTCATCAGAGTTAATACAAAAGGAAACATTTAAGTACAAGTGTTATGCTTTAAGTAAAATAATTAACCTACTTAACAGAATACATAGGAGTGTGAATGATCTTTAACAAATTTTGGTATGTATTTTTTCAATCAAAATTACTTTCTACCAAAGTATAGTTGGATACTACAAAAGTTGTGATAGTTCATTAACAAGACACTACAGAAATGATTTTTAGAAAAGTCATTAAAGTTTCTCTACATAAGCAACAATGTTGTTAAGTTGAAAATAGTACACCTTGTAACATCATATATTTTGTTTCATAGTAGTCAAAATTTTTGTGAGAATTGTTTTTTAATTTGCAATATTTAAACACTAATAAAGTGTTTTTGTATATGTGAAGGACTTGAAAGTTAAGTCTTATTTTAATTCATAAAGAGTTGAGATTTGTTTGAGAGAGACTTTTAATCAGATGAATAAAAGTTACTTCAAAACAAAATTAAACTTGTCAGACAGATTGCCAACAACTCTCAGATTGTAAGAGTATATGTCAACATTAAATAGTTTATAAACAACTGGCTAGTTAGTTGATATATCAGTGTTAGGTAGTGTTTACTAACAACTCCCACCTAGTTAGATTACATATCAGTGTTAGATAGTTTTTATCAACACCTCCTAACTAGTGAGATTATATATCAGTGTTGGGTAGTTTCTATCAATAACTACTAACTAGTGACATTGTATATCAGTGTTAGTATGTATCAACAAATCCTAACTAGTGCAATTACATATCAGTGTTGGATAGTTTCTATCAACAACTCCCATCTAGTGAGATTAAATAACAGTGATGGATAGTTTCTGTCAATAACTCCTAACTTGTGAGATCATATTTCAGAGTTAGTATCTATCAACAATCCATAGCTAGTGAGATTATATATCAGTGTTAGATAGTATCTGTCAATATCTCTTAACTACTGAGATTGCATATCAATGTTAGATAGTGTTTAATAACTTTTGAAACTTCTAAGGAGCCACATGCATGTAGTTTGTATGATTCAAGCATTTGAATGTGTGTTCTGTAGGCAGCTAGAAAAAATAATTAAAGATGACAGCCTTCCTCAAGCTGGTGAAGAAAAACTTGGAGCATTAACTGCAGCAGACAGGTATGGATCTAGAATTTTAAAAGTGTTTTGTTTGTAAAACAGCCATTTTTAATCCATGAAACTCATAATGAACAAAGTCTTGTTTATAAAAAATTTACTATATGTACTTGCTTGATTGCATTATTTATGAGTGTTTTTATTCCCCTTCTTATGTTATAGTGTTGATGTTCTTCCCATAGCAACCTTTTTTTTTCTGAATAAAATTTTTTATTTCCAGATAAAACAAACTTCAATTTTATGTACTACATAGTGTTTTCGAATGTCAATCGTGTACTTTATTATTGTTTGTTCTGTTTTTAATAATTTGAAGTGTTTGTTAATTTGAAATGTTTCTTATAAATAAATCACTTCAAGACCCTTCTTATTTGAACAGTGTTTATTTATAGGATGTGACATAGCACACTGAAACACTTAACATAGGATAAGCTTTTTGATTCTACTTTAAGAGCAAAGATGTTATACTTGGTTTTGACTTTAATAGTTAAACAGATTAGTCCTCTCTGTCTATGTAAAACAAAACTAGCTAAATTAACTTTAACTTGGATCAAAGCTGCACAGCAGACCCTATTACATAAATTCTTAAGATATCAAGTAGTCTTCAATACCTTAACTGCTTGAAAAAAACTCAATTGTCCTCTCCATAAGACAGATTTACAGTTCCTGAATTTCTTCAGATTGGCATCGTGGACTTCATTATTAACTATCAGTGGCATTTCCACACTAAATTAACTAAGAAGCAAAATGGCAAATCCTGTTATTCCACATTTACACAAAATTTTAATCTGTAGTGTTAAGCCTTGCACAGGACCATGTACCTAAATATATATTAGCAAGGAAATCAAGTGTAACTTGAAACTCCACATGTTAACATCACAAAGACATTTTTTGTGTGTTTAAAACATTTACATTTTAAGGATAGCTTAATGGCCAACTTTAAAAATGGAAATAACATTGTTAACTACTAACTGGCAATGTTATTATCTACCCAAGATAGAAACCTATTCACTATTATGTTACAATAACATACCTTGATTAACCATTAAATTTTAAGTAGTAAATTGAAAAAAGTTAATTAGCTACCTAAACTAGCCTTTTATTAGTTGAAAGAACAACTAATTACTCCTTATATACACTATACATTGGTACTCTATAATGAATTTTTTTAGTTAATAATTATAACAATAATTAAATTTGCAACTATTAGTAAAACCATTACTAGAGTAGTGTACTGCATATTCAGTCTATATTAATGCCTAGTGACCTGTTGTTGATAAATCATAACATAAGGGCTTTCTTCAGGACCTGTTTTGGATTATAACATGTACAGTGTTCTGTTTACTTTCAGCAACAAGGATATTCATAACATTTTTTTCTTTTTACTGTAGAGTAACCTGGGCCACAACAAGAAATGAATATTTTTGTAAAGGATTAAATAAAACTTCTCTTGATATAATTGAAAAGGTAAGACTGTTTTGGTGAGCTATGCGGGCAATAGCAAATAATTCACTTATTAACCCTTTGACTATGACCTACTTACATTGTAAGTGGGTATGCAACTCTCATGAAAGTTCTTTACAAAAATGAAACTAGTGTATGAAATTTTTTTAAATTTGAGATGAAAGGTCCAGTAAGTATGTAGTTTTTAAAAATAAGATATTTAATTTAGATTTTTTCTAAAGCAATGTTTTTCTCATGCCTTTTTTCTTTTCACATGTTGCCTATCCAATATGCAAAGTAATTTTCATTTTAAGATTAAAAATACTTTTATGCATCAGAGAATTTTCAAATTTCATATGTGAAATCCTTATCTCCAGACAGTTATCAAACGTTTCTTAAGAAAAAACTTTATATTTTATCTGTTATTTTCACTAAGGAATATCTGTATGGGTTTGGTCGATTTGATTGATCTCGTAACCACCATAAAATAATTAGGAAATATATATAAATTATGCCTTTTTTGTTCTAGAATGACTACAAATTATACCATAAAAACCTAAATGTTTAAACTAAATAGCTTAAATCTCATAACATTATACATTTATATATATGTATTATTTTTATTTTATTGACCTTTCAGCCATGCCTGGCTAACAATACAGAAGTTACAATGACGTGGCACATGTGCACTTATGTTACTTTATCCAATGATATAAAATTGACCTTTAGTCTCTACAAAGTGACCTATCTTTG
>NW_013667294.1:170972-188394 GCF_000517525.1 Limulus polyphemus | reverse complement strand
ACGTGGCACATGTGCACTTATGTTACTTTATCCAATGATATAAAATTGACCTTTAGTCTCTACAAAGTGACCTGTCTTTGGCTGCTGTGTTTTAGTGGACTAGTATTTTGTAAAATACAGTCACATTGCAATTATTATACATTATATATGTATATAGATTATTAATATTTAGAAATAATCTCTTAAACCTATTTTTCTTAAAACATAGAACAGTATATAAAGAAGTAAAGCAAACATTTATCTCTTCTAGTTCCAACCTTTGTACACAGTTGCTGCTTGTTATAGCTTGCTAAGGCTTAAGAAATTTTGCATGTGGAAGATGTGAAACAAAATATTTTTTTTAGGTTTTATATATACATTTGAATAACCAAAAAATGATAAATTATTATATTGATACCATAGAACACAATTATAATTTGTCAATTTTAGTAACTAAGCTGTATTTGGGTTTAAAAAAATATAAATTGTGAGCAGACTAAAGACTCGAGTTACCTCTATGCTGTTTTGTATTAAAGAAAGAGATAACGCCATATTATTTGAAAATGGCTGAGAAAGCCACTAGGGGGACATTCTGAGCTTTTGATTGGTTATTTCTCATGTCATATACAGAAGTATGTATATATAAGGGACCATTTCCAAAAATGAACAGTAAGGTGAGTGGGGCCACTGAATTTGATTCAGTACATGAGTGATATCTCAACAAATAGAAAAGATAGGAGGTTCTTATTTTATATTCTAGCTTGTCAATATCAGTGATTTGAGTTCCTAATTTGTACAAAACTATAGACTTTGTATTTTGACATTGCAAACATCTAATTTGAACCAGTGCTGCATTCAACATACCACTTGACACACAAAAATTGATGTTTAGGTGTATTTTTTAGTATTTACTTTTAACTTAGGAAATTAAATAATGTATAATACTAAAATTTGAATTATAATCTACAGTTTAATAACGAACTTAATGACAAATTCATAAAATAGTAGTTCATTAAAATTTTAAATGCGAGTCAACAAATGTGATAACATGGCCTTTGACCCATGACCCGTGTGGAAAGGGTTAAAACATGATCTTGTTTTTTTTAGTGTTATTTAGTCCAACTTGAATTTAATCTTGATCAGTCTGGTATTAAAATATGGTAAGCTAGAAAGGAAAAAGTCATGCTTGTTCCCATGTCACATTATGTAAATTACTTGTTTTACACTTTTGTGCTCCAACAGACTCAAATATATTACAATTTTTTGTCTTCCACACAATTAAATTACTCATGATATTGTTGGAATACATCAAGGTGAAACATGCTGTACTTATTTTGTTTGTTGACAACATGTAATTGCATTAATTTTTTAATGATATGCTTTTACATTTCATTAAAAGATACATATTTGGACAGAAAACTGGCAATTAGATATTTTTTACCGAATTTGACTTTTATTGTCTGTTCATCTACATCTTTTAGACTTGTATATGACCCCAAAGTGACCATCAGTTGTTTTCATACTATAACTTCACGAAATTTCACAAGCTTTCAGTAAAATCTTTTGTGTACAAAAAAATCAGGTTTTTAAAATTAAATATTTGTACTAAACATTTGTTCATGAATATATGGAGTCAGAGTGTTGACTGTTACAAGTGCAAAGTGATTTTCATGTTAAAATGAAAAATACTTTTCTTCACCTGAAAATTGTCAAATTCTGAAACGGTACCACCTCATTTCACCCAAAGCTATCTCGACTTTGATTTGCCCTCCAAGCATTGCTAAAATTTTCAAAAGCACGCCAGTCTTTTATATCCTTTCATTTTTGCACCATTGCAGTAACATATGCTGGTCATGTGACTACCTTCCACCAATCATACTGCACCACCTATACTAGTGCAGGTAACTCCCTCTATCATTGCAGCACAATACTCACATTCTTGATTGGTATTCCACTGTACAGATGTGTTTTAACTCATGTGACTACAAGATTTTGATTGTGTTTGATCTCAAAGTTATATCAGTTTTAACTTTTTGTGTTTGATTTCCATTGTATTTATTCGTTTGTTTTAGAAATGTTTCTGTTTCTCAATTCTACTTTGTTCTTATGAATTCAAGATTTAATATGGCAGATGATAAAATTCCTGCCATAAGTAGAACTCTAGTTCACGAGTCTCAGGGTCGAGGATGTCTGCTGGGGAAGTGCAAGCTTCAATTCCCTGGGAGTTCGTGTCTTTCAATCAGCCAACGATTTTTTCCTTTCATGTTACAACTTTTGGGAAAAGGGATATAGCTACGGTGTGGAAATTGTTCTTCTACAGCACTGTTACTGCATTTCCACATAATCTGCTGGGTTAGGTATTGTTCTTTTCCCATGAGATCTGTAGTAAATTTTTCAGTGTGTATTTCTCACTCCCTCTAAGTATACCCATGTTCAGTGACTTTCTGTCAGCTTGTGTGGATGAACCTAATTGCCACACTCGATAATTTAGGTCATTTGTGTATTCTCTGCTAACTGTTGGGTACATTAGATTTTTATACTTCTTTTTACCATCTAGGTTAATTTAGTTTAAACTTGCATTTGGAGTTTTATTATTCCTTTGTTTTTGTTTACATTTGTACTTCTTTTCACTGTTAATGTTATTTTGTTTGTAAGTTCTTTTTTCTTACTATGTCATATCTAATTGGAGATTAGATTTGAATTAAACTTTGTTATTGTTAACTGGGTTTGGAGTTTTGTTATTCCTTTGTTTGCATTTTTACTTCTTTTCAATGTTAATGTTATTTTGTTTGGAAGTTCCTTTTTCTTTACTATGTCATGTCATACTATGTCATTATTGCGGATTAGATTTGAGTTAAACTTTGTTATTGCTAACTGGGTACCTTTTTATTCTCATGTTCTTTAGGGTAGGTTTTATTTTTGTGTCCTTTGTCTTGTAGATTCTTTGAGTGGACTTATATGTTCAATATTTAAAGGTCATTTATCTTTCCTTCAGTGGTTTTGTACTTTAGGTGTTACTTACTGTTGTAGGTCAACTTTCATAGTTTTGCAGATTTATTTTTATGTTCTTTGTAGACTTTATATGTTTTGTTAGTTCATTAGTAATGAATACTTTCTCTGAGTATGTTTAGTTATTTGTCTTTTTGGCTACACTTCACTTGCCTGGGTCTTCAGACTCTCTATTACATGGATGACTGGCTTCTGTTCGCCTCTTCCCGTGCCTAGGCAGTCACTCACATCTGCTTACTTCTTTGAGATGATGCTTGGGTGGGATTTCTCATCAAGTTGGAGAGGTCTTTTACTATCCCCTCACTGTGTCTTATTCATTTTGGGGTTCTCTTCACTTCTCGTCTCAGTTGAGCCCAGCCTTCTCCACTTCAGCTCTGGGATATGAAGTGGGCAGTTACGAAGGCTCTACCTTCTCCTTCTTGCTCTCTCTGCACGAGAGGTTATATCTCTTTTAGGGTTGTGGCTTCCTTGGAAGCTCTCATTCCCTTAGCTTGAGCACATATGCATTCCCATCCTTGGGTGCTTCTTGATCAGTGGAATGCCCCCCAAGATCCCTTGGACCATCCCATTTCCCTTCCACCTGGGATCAGGGCTGATCTTGCTTGGTGGCTTGACAGAGAATTGACCTCAGTGGGGGTTCCCATTCCTCTACCTTGTCCGGAGTCTCATCTGTTTACAGATGCTTCCTTGGTGGGTTTGGGGGAGGATGGGGCTTTCCTCGATTCCCCAGAGATTTCAAGTCGGTAGTCAGTCGTGGAGGTTACTCTCCATTTCCACATCCTTGAACCTTTGGCAGTTCATTGGGCTCTGTATCATTTCCTCCCATTCTTGTGGGGTTGGGTGGTTATGGTTCATTCTGATGATTCCACTGTCGTCAGCTATATTACCAAGCATGGGGGAAATCAACTCCAGATATGTAAGTTTTCAGACTCTAGATCTCCTGTACTAGGCCAGAGTTATGAATCTTGTGGCTGATTGCTTATCGCGTCTGAACCTATGGTGTGGTCCCTTCATCCTCAGGTTTTCCGATGGATGTATTCTCAACTGGGAACTCCACATATTTATGCAATTCCCACTCAATGGAATGCCAAATTTCCTTCCTTTTTTGGTCTCCAGTTCCTCATCCAACAGCTCTGGAGGTGGATGCTTTTAGTCCAGATTGAAGGGACTTCGACTATATGTCTACCCTCTAGTCAGATTCCTCTTCTGTGTCTTTTCCCTTATCCAGATCACTTCTTGTTTTCTGCTGGTTGCTCTGTATTGGCTGGCTCAGATTTGGTTCCCTCTGCTCTGGTCTTTACAGGAGCTACAGTCCCTGCCCTTATCTCCGTTCTGATCTCTCCTCTGACAGCTGAGATCAGACTTTTTTATCCCACATCACCACACTCCAGCTTCATGTGTGACTTTTGTCCGGTCCCGTGCCTTAGTTCTGGGACTCACCCCTTGTGTAGTGTCTTTCCTTGTCTATGTACCAGAGGCATTGGTCTTACTTCAGACTTTGGTCTATTGGCCATGGCTTCTGAACATCCATCCTTCTGTTCTTCACCTGTCCCAGTTCTTCATCTAGTTGTTTGTTCAGCATTTGTCTGTTTCAACTGTTGCTCTTTATAGGGCCACCCTGTCAAACACCTTCTTTTCTCCCACTTCTGGAATGCCTTCTCTTCCCCAGTTATTGCCCTCCTTTTCTGTTCCTTTCATCTGGTCCATCTTTCATGTTCCTTTGTTATGCTGGATTGGGATCTCAATTTTTCTCCTTCATGCCCTGTCTAGTTCTCCCTTTGAATTTATTGCAATGTGTTCCTTGTACCTTTTTTCCCTGAAGACTTATTTCCTCCCCTTCCTGGCATGCAGTTGTCCTTGTTCCGATATTTATGATATTAATGTTTCCCACATCCTTTACCATTCCTTGTATGTTCTCCACTATGTGGATCAAGCCTTTCTTCCCAGGACATTGGCCGCCCAGGAAGGTTGTGGAGCCTTTTCTCCTATTTCCTTACCTACCTTTTTTCACCTGTTCTCTTGTTTGTATCCAGATTGTCTACTTTGTCTAGTTCGTTACCTGCTATGTTATATGGCTCATACTGACTTCTTTTATGGTTCTCGTTCCATCTGTTTGTACATCTTAATTAATTTTATAATAATAAATAAGGAATATACATGAAAAACAAGAAATATGGTACTTAACCGTGTCCTCTTTTTTTTGTTGTTGTTGACTATTGATGAAAGTTAAGCCTACTTTTTATAATAACTTATTTGATTAAATAATGCACCTCAAAATACAGAGTAATATAATGCACAAAGCAAACAATATTCTATAATTATCATAATTTATTTGGCTTTCTAACTATGTAATAAGAGCCTTTAAAAATTTAGCTAAGCTTGTCGATGTGAATACTGTGAGAGAAAGTTTCAAACTAGAGTTGAAATAGACAATACTCTGTAGAGAAACAATGTAATATAATATGTCATTTGATAGATTAAACCTTGTCTTTCTAATATAGTATAAAACTTGAGGGAGAACTACTGGCAATTTGTGAAACAGGATGTGACAGATGGGCATGGCAAATGTTTGTGATTTTGTAGTTTATGGCTCTATAAAGTAATAAGATTGAAGGCTATAAAAATTATACTTTGCCTGAGTAATAATGAGTAATTTATGTTAAATTCCATACTTCTCAGAGAGGTGGTAAATAAAATAGAGAAGAGGGGAGATCTAGAAAACAAATGTCACAATTCTCATAATAGGAGAGATTGAGAATTTTTTAAAATATTTCCTTATAAAATTAAAACCTTATATTATATTAACATTTGATTTATTAACAATGTTTTGATGCCAAGTTTATTCCTATGCAATGATAATAAAGCAGCTTAATTACATCTTGAATGTAACTCTAAAAAAGTTGTGACATGCACACTTTGACCTACCCGTAGATAGAGGGTTAGAGTGAAGTATTGGAAAATATAATTGAAGATGGATTTGCTTTTATCTTATGGATCTAAAATGCAATATGTATTAATGTTTGTGTAGATGAAATATAAATGTTAAAATTGTAAAATTCTGTCATGTTTATATCACTTGTTGGTACTGAATTGTCTAAGCAAAATTTAGGTTAGTATTTTATTTTTAACGATTTTTATGTAAATATTTAACATTGAAGAAAAAGGGTACATTTGTTTTCACTTTAATATGCAGAATTTTAATTTCTGTCACATATGTTGTTGTTTTTCAGGCAGCCTTCTGTGTAGTTTTAGAAGATGAAAGCTTTGAATTTGACCCTGTAAGTTTCAAGACATTAAAAACAAATCCTTGAATGAGACCTTATTTCACATTCATAAATATTTTAGTTGTTTTATTCCTATAAACTTGATTTAAGGTTGTAAACTATCTTTTTTTAAATTTGTTGATGATAAAATGATTTCACAAAGTTATCTTTTTTCTAGTAAATATTTTATGGAAATTCGTAACTTGTTGGTTATATTCCTAAGTTTAAAATTATTTTTTTGTATAAAATAAAGTTTAAAGTATAAAAAAATTGAAACTTATTTTACTTGTTGTATTTTTAACTTTCAAAAATAAAAGTAATTGATGATAATAGATACATTTTAATTTGACTTTGTATAACTTTAATGAGTATTGTGGATTATATAAGTCTCAGTACCTTTGTTGCATTATCCTACTATAAGTGTTCTGATGTTTCTTAGAAAAAAACTTAGATTAAAAAATAAATCTCAGGTAAAACCCTTTTTACCTATAAAAGTGTCATGTTGATGTGATTTATTCTCTTGGCCTCAGAAAGATTCTTCAGAGCTGGATCGATTTAGTCAATTATTACTACATGGGAAAGGATATGACAGATGGTATGATAAATCGTTTAATCTGGTTGTGACCAGAAATGGAAGGGTGAGTGAGACTTCAAAGCACTTAACTGTTTAGTTGGTTGTAATTTATACTTGATAAAAAATAGTTCAGTGCTTTAAATCTCTAAAATAGTGTATATTATTATAGATTTTTGTGTTTAAAAAATAATAATGTAACATATAAAACAGTGAATTATTCAATATTTTATTGAATAATTTACCTAATACATTATGTTCTATAATATTACATGTCTGTTTTAACATTTAATATAAATACATTGTATTAATTTTTGTGTGGCAAGTTTCAGTAAGACACTGTTAACTTGTCCATGGTTTTTACTTTAAAAAGCTATGTTTTTATTACAATATACATTTCAACAAAGTAATATTACTGCCAGTTTATTATTGTCTTATAATATACTTGTATGTTGACATTGTATGTTTGTTAGTAAGATGCTCAGAGTTGTTTCACATTTGTGAAAGCTAATGAAGTGGTAGAATTGTAATTATATTGGATCTTAAAAGTATAATGATAGGATATAAAATGTTAGTTTAAGAATTTGTAGTACATAAAAAAAAATGTAACTTAGTCTGACATGATATATTGTCTCATTTTTAGATTGGGTTTAATGCAGAACATTCCTGGTAAGTGTTTGTCATATTATTTAATTTTATTTGCAAAATAAAATTTTTTTGTAAAAATGGGTTACATTTGATTAATTTAATACTAAATTAAGCTGTAATGTGTACAGCAACATAGATATGAGGAATTTCTAGCTGCTTTTAAACAAAATAAAACATCTTTGAAATTGTTTCTGCAGACAATTTGTAAATGTTGTGTGTAACACCCAAAGTTGTTCCAGGAAGTACTGTTATCACTATCAGGGACAATTGTACTGGTTATGATTAATGAATGGTAGCTGGAACTATTACATAATTGTGCTATTTGAAAACTTAATTTGTCTCTTTTTGCATGATTAAAACATTTACAAGGGGAAAATATTGTCATGGCCGAAAATAGTAATATCTTAAATGTTTTTGTTTTTTTTTGGCAGGGCTGATGCACCAATTATGGCTCATCTCTGGGAGTTTTGCCTTTCTGAAGACTTTATCAACCTTGGGTAAAAAATTAAAGTATAGAATGCTTAAGGAGTTTGACATGCTGTTAAAACAATGTTTTTATACTTACTTTTTGTTAGGAATGTTAATAAAGTTCTGTAGGAAAACTTCATAATTTGGTGGAAAATAACAAAGTAAATTGTTGTAGTTGACTTATTTAAGCCAAATTTAACATCAAAATGTAAGTCATAATGTATATAAAAATGAAATAATGCTCTCTATTTTCTTATATATGTTAAGAAGTTATACTGACAGTAATATATGCAGTTAATGTAGTGTCTCCAACCAAGTTAGTCGACTGTTTAAAAATTGCCATTGTAGGAAATTTGGTGTATAGCCATAACGAACCTGGTTATGTGAATTCCATAAGCTTAGAAACTGATATTGCATGAAAACAAAATTAATACCTGTTGATGGATTAGGTAGTATACAACTTTTGTATCACTCTGTATGTTGTTATAGGCAGATATTAATATAGTAACAAATCATGCCAAGGAATTATCATAGCTTGTGATGGATTATAACCAACTTCACAGTCATGGAAGTTTTTATTCTGTTTCTTGTTTTAAAGTGCACTTTTCTCAAGTGGGCCATTTTCTTTGTGTTTCAAAGGAGAGATAGAGGGATGTCAACCATACTGGTCTAAATACAGGGAATGAATAGATCTATTCATCATGTTGATATAGAAAGTTTCTTTTATGTTCCAAAGCAGCAATTACATCCAAAATTTAGTATTTCTTGCTATAAAATTAGCCAACTGTATAAAAATACTCTTCATCAGTAGAGATTGGAGATTGACTGAACAAATCACTATAATCAATAAATTGAAACTTGGGTTTCCAATTATTAGTATTTTCGATTATTCCAGCTATCCAGCAATAAAAATATTGCCATTAGATGTTTGATTATTATTTTAAATTAATTCACCTTTATTCAGCTTAACTCTCTCTACACGGGCTCGGTCAGTTTGACCTTTTTGTACTTGGATAAAGCCTTTATAGGTTTGATACTACTAACTTTTGATATAGTCTGTATATCTTCACAAAATTTGGCAGTCTTTCAGTAAACATTATAAGCCTTTCATATACAAAAAATCATATTTTTTAGAGAAGTATTTTTAATAAACTAAAAAAAAGATTTGTCCTTGAATATATTGAGTATTTGTTTTGAATAGTCTGTGTGCAAAGTGATTTTCATGTTAAAATTAGAAATATTTTTCTTCATCTCAAAAATCCCAAATTTCATTTGTGTAATCTCTAAAACCTTCTAAATACATTTCAAATGCTTGTTTTCAGTAAAACTATATTTTATCTGTTATTTTCTCTACCCTAACTCTATACAAGGTTGATCAATTTGACTGACCTTGTAACTACCAAAAAATAAAAAAATAAATCTAAGTTACCCTCCTTTTCTTTCTAGGGTGACTTCAAATATAGCACAGAACTACATTTGTTTATCCTAAGTAGCTTTAAACTCATAACTGTATACATCTATTTATAATTAAATTTTATTGTTTTATTGCCTTTTTGATTGCCCTTTGAACCATGTCTAACTACTATTTGCATCATTATAAGTTGTAAATCACATGAGGAATGTGCAGCTCATGTTAAGCTATCAAATTACATTACCCACGAGCCACTCTGAGCTGCTCATGTGCATTCCTTGTGAACTTTTTTTTATATTATTATTATTATAGTTTATTTTACCTAATCTAACCTTCATTAACCTAAAGAGATATCTATTTTTACATTTTAGTTACTTTTATAATAATAAAGAATAAACAAAAAAACAAGAAATAAAGTACTTACCTGATTATTCCTTTTTTGTTCTCAACTGTCAATGACTTTTTTATACTAATAGTAGTTGTGCATTAAATAATCTTTATTTGATTAAATAATGCACCAAAGAACATAGACTAATAACATGCACAAAGCAGACAATTTCCTCTAACAATCACAATTTTTCTGGCTTTCTAGCTATGCGACAAGAGTCGTTACAAATGCATTCCAGCTAGCCATTGTGATTCCTGTGGGAACCAAAGTTGTATTACAAGTGAAATTGTCTATTCTGTGTTAAGAACACAATGTAATAAAATACGTCATTTGATAGATGAAAACCTTGGTTTTTTATTGGTTATAGGTAATATATAATTAAACATAAGAGAGAACTATTAACAAATCCTGAAAGAGAGGATGTGACAGGTGGGTGTGGTAGGAGAGGGCTGATTTTTTGTTTGATAGCTCTGTAACTAAACAAAATTGAAGGATATAAAAATTATAGTGAGTAATTTATGTTTAATTTCGTACATTTTGGAGGGGTGGTGAATAAAATAGAGAAGAGAAGATACCTAGAGAAAATGTGTCACGTGTGTCACACTAGTGGAAATTCAGGATTTTTTATATATTTCCTTGTAGAACTTAAAACATATATACTATTAAAATATGGATTATTAGCTAAGATTTTATGCTATACTAATTGGTATAACAAAAAGTAGTTTAATAAAATTTTGAATGTAAGACACTAAAATCTTGTGGCATGCGCAGTACAGGATACCTGTGGCGATAGGGTTAATTGGTTAGTGTCATGAGTCAAGAAAATAATCATCTAATTGAAATTAGAGTTTCTGATTATTACTGTTTTCAGTTATTCCAACTATTCAAGTAAACGAACTATTACAATATTTTTGTTTATTTGTTGCTTACTTGATAGTCTGGATGTTTTCTGCCCACTGCAGACATCGAAACACATTTTTTTAGGGTTAGAAGTTATATTTTAAGCCATCTCATGTAAGAATAATAAATTAGTCAAATGTGATTAATTTATGAGGAAATTAGTAAATTCCACTAATTTCCCAGCTATAATTATCAGAAATTCCAACAAGGTATCCTACTTCTGCTTATACACATAGCTATTCTCGTTTAGTGCTGCCCTCTGTTTGCAAAATTTTTTTCGCATCCCACAAGCATATTATTCTTACGTACCCTCTTGGTTCACGTGGTTTAACTGATTCATGCATGCAACTTATCATGTGACAAACCTCCACCAATAGATGTGCCTCACACACATGACTCCCTCTATGCTATTCTACCTAACTGCCACTTCTCGTTTGGCAGTGCTTGTATTAAGAAGTTTTCTTTAGTGCTCTCTCAAATCGAATTTGAATTTTTGTACCATTAATTTCTATTTTACAACCTATAATTTCCATTTTAATATTTTGTAGTGGCCTTATTTCACTTTTGAAACCCAGTTATCGAAATTTATTAATTTTCTGTGTTTGTCTTTCTTTGCCAACACAGTCGTGTTTGGATTACATTATGAATTCCAAAATAAATGTTGCCACATAAGAGATTGTACCTTCTACCAGCACATTTATTCAAGCTTCAGGTGGGGGTAACTCGACTTTGAAATTATCAGCAATTATTCCTCAAGAGATTGATCATTAGTTGAACCAACCTTCTTCTCCTGGTGTTGCCCAACTTCCTACTGAATGTATTCGGGACAACGGCGGTTTTGACAGCCTTTTTCCTTCATATGAATTTGTTGTGTCTTCCCCGGTTACTCCTGTGGATTCTGTTTGGCCTAATACAGCTTTTTTTTTTACATTATCCCTTTCCTCAATATCCTATAATCCTCTCTCTTCCTTGTTACAGGATATTCCTTTCTCTCAGTATTTTGTATTTTCACCCTCTCTTGATATTGGAGTGTTTTGTATCTTAGTTATGTGATGGTGGGAGCATGCCTCACCCTCTGTGGGCTGTGGACTAGTTCAATTTGGCCTTCCATCAGGCTGATTTTCTGTTCCTGGATTCGCAACACTTGGAATCCATTTTACCCATTTGGGGGGCGGATCCTGATTCTCCTGTTCTTTTGTACCATACCTAATTTTTTCACCTTCATTTTACCCTCATGACTGTCATATGGTACTTGTCCATCATCTACCTTCTCTCTGAGGTGATCCACTATGATCCTGAGGGTTTTTCAGGGGATACATTTGCTCTAATTACCTCCTTGTTGGCACATTTGTTGACCTCGGTTCTTTCTTTACATATTTGGTTCCTCTGTTGTTGGGATCTTTTGGGGAGAGACATGATTTTGTCCCACGTTTGTTTACCATCTCCTTATCTTTGGAACTTATGCCTCTCCCCTTTTCTCCATTGGTCGACAGCAATCGACTCTTTCCTTGTTGGTTGATCATTTATCTCACACAGAGCCTGGACAATCTCCTATATCTGTTCCCTGTCCTACCCCTTCCCAACTCTTACCCGTTCCTTCCACAAGGGGATCTTATTCTTGTCATTTTATTTGATGTTTAGTGTTGTATCGGTGACTACCCTGTGGGTTCCGGACTGGTGGAGGCTTTTTTATCCCAGTTTGATCATCTATAGCACAGTTTTGCCAGGGAACTATGGGTCCTTCAAGTTTTATCAGAGGGACTTGTCATCCATTTCCTCTCCCTTACCTTGGGATCCTTCCACATGTCGGTGTCTATACGAGGCAGTACAAGATCTTCTCTCTTCTCCAGGGTTTTATTCCAGGCTGTTTTTGGTCTCCAAGAAAACTGGAGACTGGCAGCCTCAATCACTTCTTGGTACCACCTCGTTTTACCATACAGTCATATTGAGACAATCGAGACACTACCTTTGGTTTATTCATCATGGGGTGTTTTATCAATTTATTGCTCTTCATTTCGGGCTTGCTGCAGCCCTGTATGTCTTTTGTCAGGTGGTCAAGGCTTTTATGGGTCTTATGGACACTTGAGGGTTGCACTTCCACCATTACTTTGTTTAAAATATTGATATTTATAATCATGAGACTAACTTAAGCTATGAATTTGCTTATTGGCATAAAATTCAACCTATTTAAGTTTAATCTACAAGCAGCTGCCTTTCAAGGTATTTTTCTGACTTAGCAAATTCTATGAATTGTTTGAGAACATTTAATAAAGGTCAGATAATGAGCTGTCAGTTGATTGGTCAACTGATAGTATTTAATCTATTTACCCTTTCAACATATATCGGTGGTTTTCAAACTTTACAAAGCCATGGAGCCCTCTTGTTTCATTCCATCCATCACGAAACCTTAACACTTAACCACCCTTAAAATGCAGTTACATACATTTCTTACTTAGTTTGCTTGTGTACATAACTGTGTAGAGAAGACAGAATATCAACTGACTCATAATGTTTAAAAATATATTTGGTCCCCGATGGATTGACACCCAATAATTAGAAAACTACCATTATTTGTTGTATTTGTGGGGGAATCCCTAATGCCCTTT
This sequence comes from Limulus polyphemus, assembly GCF_000517525.1. Lineage (NCBI taxonomy): Eukaryota > Metazoa > Arthropoda > Merostomata > Xiphosura > Limulidae > Limulus > Limulus polyphemus. The sequence continues at coordinate 175,151 of NW_013667294.1, read as the reverse complement.
TGAGGAACACTGAGGTTCCATAGAACACAGTTTAGAAACCACTGATATATATATAATAAAAAAACAACATCTGTCGGTCAGTCTGTGCATGTATACATGTTCACTCACCTGGAAACCCAATATTTGCATTGGTTAACTGTACAGTAGTAGTCTTACATTTATACAAGTGCAAAAGTGAATGACATTTAATGTGCATTGTGCAAGATGAGTGCAAAACTACAGCATTTATGACATTAACTTTAAAGACAGTTGCTTCAGTAATATGAACAAATGCACAGAGAAACACATTAAGTTAATTATTTACCCTTACAGGGCTTGTAAATAATGCAATACCATTACCTTTCAATACAAATTCCAACAGTTGCTTAAAAATTGACAATTAGGCTTAAAATTTAAATATGCTTCATAAATGAAACATGAACTTACCTATTCTATAATCTGCAACAGTTAGCCTTAATAGTCATTGCCATAACTTCATTCATTTTTGTTGCTCTACGATTAACACATTGTGCAAAACAAAATAATTAAAGGTTTCAGAATATACAAATGTGATTTAGACACACATATATATACTCAAGAAATTTACAAAAAACACATGACAATTAATTTTTACACTTCTTGATATCATAGTTTAAAAAATTAATACAGGCACTTAAGAAGCTACAATTAGGCCTAAAGTTTAAATATGTTTCGTGCCTGAAGAATGAGTGTATCCGCTAGGGGAATAAAATATTATTATACCCGATGCTTTTTAATACTTTAGGGGAGAGTAAAAAAAAATTTGATAGCATTATGGAAGGAAAAATAACTGAAATATTGAGAAATGAAAACAGTTGAGTTTTATACTTCTTGATACCATAATTTTAAAAATTTGCTATTTTATGATGTCACTTTATCAAGAGTTCAATCAAGAAAAATTCTCAAGATTTTATTCAAAGATGGCAATTATCCAGAAAGACAAGTGGTTTATTCAAAAAATTGTGCACAGAGATATATTTCATTTACAGTCATTTCATGTTTTTATACTTATTTACTTTAAAACAGTAACTCCATAATTTCGTATTCTGCTTAGTAGGTTTTTGTTTCATTCATGTCCAACTACATAACACAACAACAGCATTACTTAAAGGACTTATTAATTTATGAAATATATTCTTCTTACATATAGTATTCCACTTAATAATGTTGCATACATGAAAAATATCTTTGGGGTTTGGCTCATATGGCACAGTACACACTTTATATGTGGGAGGTGAGGATTTAGTCTTGTCTGTATCCTTTTTTTTTTGCTCTACAATGTTTCAATTGTAAAATAATTTTAGCACATACATCATATGTGATGCATGAATTTATCTCCTAGTATATATATATTAATATAAGAATTTTTGTGTAGTACTAAACTTCTTACATTATTTACTTATTGAAGAATAATTGTTCTATATAAATTGTTTCTAATAGCTACACTAAAGAAGGAAATGCATTGGGTGAGCTGACAGTTGAATTACCGACTCCTGTTCGTCTCAAGTGGGATATTAGTCAGGATGTAAGTAAAACATGGGAGGAATGTTTTTATTTGCACATTCACATTGTTTAATGAACTTACATAACTGATGGAATCATGTTAACTTGTTTCTTCATGATTACAGTAAGTATTTAATGAAGAAATATTTTTAAATTTGCAAGTAAACTGAGAAATATAAATATATGCTCTTTACTGATCAAAAGATAGATTCAGCTTTTCCTTCTGTTGTTTTAATTAAGAAATAAAATATTAGGATAATCTATAACTAATAAAGAAATCAGAGGTACTTTGTGTCAAAATTGTAAAAGTGGCTAAATGAGGTTTTCCATATTATTTATTTCAGACTGTTTTTAGAATATACATTTGATCTTTATGAATTAAAACCAATTATTTCCTTAAAGATTTTTTTTTTATTTTGTTTTTTTACCAAACTTTTACCAAAGGCATATTATGATCAGTTTTGAAAGCTTTTCCATTTTTATAGAGGTACCCCTTTTTGAAGCAATAAGATTTGCTTTGGGTAACTTAATGCATGATAATAATTTTAGTAACAATAGATAATAGTTCTAGATCTCGTCTACCCATTATACTTCTGAAACTTGCTTTGAATTTGATAGAGTAATGTTTAAACAAACAAAGTATTTACTTTTCCCTTCATAAATTTTATGTATTTTTTTAGATAGAAGGATTTATCTTGCATAAGTTCTGTTATTGAGCATTTCACAAGGCATTTATTTGCAGATGTGGTCATAGTTATTGTCTCCATTGTTGTATTAAATTTATTAAAGAAAATTAGAATTAATAATAATAAGATTGTTTTTTTTGTTTTTGTTTCATTATTTAAAAAAAATAGAATGAAGCCTTCACATAAGTTTCTCTATGAGACTTTTAATGATTTGTATATCAGTTGATTTTTGTAACCTTTCTCTGAAAACTTGCCTTTATTAAGAATCTTGTGAAAACTGCTTATTTTGTAGGTAATGTAACTTGAAATTATGGTCTAGGAAGAGTAGTATAAAAACAACTCTTCTCCATGTAGTCAGCTTCCCCAGAATTAGTTAATAGACATTTAACACTATCAAGTATTTTCAGTAAAGTATTAATTCTTACTTTATTTCATAAAATTATGCTTTATATGAAGCTGTAAAAGTAATTTCAGAATTGTAGATGGGACTTTTTACCTGGTAAAAAATTGAATTCTTACTGTCAAAAATTTCAAACAAACTTATGAAAAAGATTAAAAATTAAAAGACTGATTTGTCATGATTGAAGAAATTGGAAAACAATCTTAGATACTTAGTTACTTAGATCAATGATACTTAGTTATTTAGATCTAAGTTACAATCTTAGATACTTAGTTACTTAGATCTAAGTTACAATCTTAGATACTTAGTTACTTAGATCTAAGTTACAATCTTAGATACTTAGTTAAAAGAACGTTTCCACTGCCTGTCTCATATATTGGAATACTTCCATGCCACAGAACCACATTTAAGAAAATTAACTTAAAACATTATCAAATGTTGTTTTATTTAAATGTTTAAAAGTATGAATAAATATGATGACAGGTGTTAAATTGTATTTATTTTAGTTGACTTTAATCAGACGATTTTACCACTTTGGCATCTTTATTTTGTATTTTTTATTATTTGAAACCAAGTTAGAATGGTGATGTCTGTTTTAGGTCATGTTAATGTTTTGGAATTATGGCTTGTTACAATAAAATTAAGTTGGTTTATAATACAAAGTAATACTTTTTATTTTGTAAGTGTAGTGCTGTTAAATCCATGAATTAACTACTTCAAAAACACCTTAAAATGTAAAATACAAGAAATTTGTTGACGTATCGCAAACAAAAATGAGGAAAATTTATTAACTGAGCCTTATGGTAATCAAAGTTTTCTTGTTGCATGGTTTGCACAGAGCCTGAAAAGTCCTAAAGGCATTGTTTTCTTGTAGGTTCTTGTACTGATTAACTGTAATTCAATAAATACCATACATCATAATTTGTTTAATATCCAATTTACTAAAAAGTATTTCAGTTTATAGAAAACAAATTATTCTTTTACCCTGCAGTGTATTGATATAATTGAAAGCTGTGCAATCTCTGCTCGTACTCTTCTTGAGGATGTTGATCTTCATCTCTATATGCATGATGCGTATGGAAAAGGTATAATAAAGAAGTGTAAGGTCAGCCCAGATGCTTATATTCAGATGGCTCTTCAGTTGGCTTATTACAGAGTAAGTGGTGGAAACTAGTTATTATATTACATCTTAAAATTTATGAAATTTGTAAACCAAGTACATTAACCATTTTGTATGTCTGTTGCAAGATTTTCATTAAAAAGAAGTGTATGAGAGAGATGTTTAAAATTTGTATATCATCATTAAATAGTAAAACCTTATGCTAAAGTTGACAATAAACATTGTTTATATGTTTAACCCAAGGAGATTGTTATTTAACTCTTTCAAGACGAGTCACTGGTGAAAGACCAAATCATCGTGTTTGTTGACTCGCATTCAAAAGTTTATTGAACTACTATTCCATGAATTTATGTCAGTAATTTTGGTATCAAACTGTAGATTATAATTCAAGTTTTAGTACTATATATTACTCAATTGCTTAATTTAAAAGCAAATATTAAAAAACACAGATA
>NW_013667294.1:163191-169984 GCF_000517525.1 Limulus polyphemus | reverse complement strand
CCTTAATATAAAAAAAATATATTTTGTCATATGAAAACATTGTTATGTTTACTGATAATGTGCCAAATTTCATTAACATTCGCTTACTGATTTAAAAGTTATAGCATGAAAACTATAACAAGCACAAAATGGTTATGAGGTTGGTTTCAGGGACTGGGCCCATGCTGAGAGAGATAATGAATATGTTTTCTAAGTCGAGATTATTACAATGAATTTTGTTTGTGTTTCTTCAAGTAGTGCTAATGATGGGAACAAGAATTATGAATTAGAAAAAAAAGAATGAAATAATGTAATTTAAAGTAATTTTAGCTTGTAGCATATTGTTTACTCATAATTTCAAACAAGATTTAGAAAAATTCAGAGTGATAATTTTACAGTTATTTCTAAAGAAGTGAAATACACTGAATATGATTTGCATTGTTGGTAACCAGACAACAGCTTTTAAATATCTGTTGTTATGAACTTCAGTTTTCATTTCATTATTTTTTTGTTTCAGTAATAATTAACAAAAATCAGTAAGTGACACATGAGATAGTAAAGCTAATTGGTAAAGATTTATGGGCCATTACATTTTCCATTTTGACTTGCATAGTTAACACAAATATCATATACAAAACTTATAAAAAGAGAAAAGGAATATTGAAATCATTAACACTCAAATAAAGTGCGGTTACGATAGACTGTGATAGTATAAATTATGTGGATGTTAAGTTCTGATCTATGACTCTCTTAATGTAGCCATATGCCTCGTCATCTAATTAATGACGGGCATAAAAGGATTAATGAGATTCCCACTGTCCCTATCTACTATCTAGTGAAACCACAATCAATTGTAGGATAGATGTTTAGAATATTGAAACCATTAACACTCTCAAATAAAGTGCAGTAAGTATAGACCGTGATAGTATAAATTATGTGAATGTTAAGTTCTGAATAGTGTTTTAAGTTGTTTTATTATGAACTTTGAGATGCTAATGTACAGTTCTTTTTAGGATGCTAGAAAGTTCAGTTTGACTTATGAAGCTTCCATGACACGATTGTTCAGAGAAGGAAGAACAGAGACTGTCCGACCAGTTTCCATTGAATCTTGTACTTGGGTGAAGGCAATGGAAGATCCACTGTGTTCAGTGAGTATAAAAATGTAATGAAAGTGTTAATAATTGAAGTAAAATCTTGAATTTTATCACAGTAGTTGTAATGTATTAGTTTACTTTTTTGGGTAAATGCTGCCATACAAAATACATTCATTAAATTAAACATGTTGTTTATGTTCATACAATTAAGCACAACTAATCTAAAATTAAAACATTTACATCATCCACCTGCATTACTTTTAAATTGTGAATGCTTGTACTTTTATTATTGCATTTATTGAGTAACTTTGTATCACCTGCTATATATTAAACTATTGTCTTACTATATGCCATATTTTATGTTTATATTTTGTTATGATTTCTGTGAAATCTTTCTGAAAAGCTAACTTTTAGGTGTATAATCTTAGCAACATAAAACATTAATATTTCATTACATTTTGTTAAAGCTCATCATTGAACCTACATTTTATACAGCAGCATTTTAGTTTATGAATTTAAGTAACAAGTAGAAAATATAAAAAAATATTTCCTTTAATATTTTATTAGACTGAAGAGAAACGATCGCTACTGCGAAGAGCATGTGCTCAACATCAGACGGCATACCAAGATTCCATGTGTGGAAAAGGGATAGATCGTCACCTCTTTTGTCTGTATGTTGTCTCCAAGTACTTAGAAGTAGATTCTCCATTTTTGAGGGAAGTTCTTAGTGAGCCATGGAAGCTTTCCACAAGCCAGGTATGAATGTTTCTCGAGGATTCTCTGTTCGTCAAACTTTTCAATGTTAACAATTCTGCAAGATAATATATCTTATGTGAACTTTTTATAAGCTTCCATTAATTATTCTCTAGAATCATATTTTAGGTGTTTTTTCTAGAATTTTCTACAACAAGAAAATGGACCATTTGTTTGGATATTATGTCAGTCAAACCACTCACAAGGCAGGTAAGAGATGTTGTGTGGAATTATGTTCCAGCTGCTCTTTTCACTAGCTGGGAAAGAGGTATGCTGTAGAATCATGTCATTGTCAAGTTTTTCAGGATCTGGTTATGAGGTGTTCTTTAAGATCACATCCCAGTCACTCTTTTTACAAGCTGGGTATGAGGTGTTCTGTAGGATCGTGTCATAATCAAAGTTTTCACAATGTGGGAATGAGATATTTTGTAGGATTGTGTCTCAGACATGTTTTTCTTGGGCTGGGTATTGAGCTGCATATCCAATACCTTTGCCCTTGGTCTGTGAGTACAGAGAGTAAAAACCCAGATCCTTTTGTAATGCCTTTGAAGTAGGTTTTGTTGTAGTGCAGGTAGTGCTTAAAATTTTCTCATTTTTTTTAGAGGGGGAGAATTAACTTACAGGACCTTCTGGTGCAAAATTTTCCTATTTCACAACTATCTATAAAAGTCTGCAAGAGATGGATTTTAATGTTTGGAAGGAAGAGAGGATATCTGTAGTGTTGAATGATAATGATAAAGAAAGGGAATGTGTGTGATTCTAGCATGAAAAAAAATGAATTCTCTGTGACTGGCTAGCTGAGATAGTGAAGAAAGCTAAACAATTTATCACTTAGTAACCTAAGAACACAGCAGTTCATTGAAGCTGAAATAGGAACTTACCAGGGCTGTAAGCAAAATAATTCACATGGATTTTGGTCTTCAAAAGAACGATGTTCACAAGCTTTTTTTAACATTAGTTAAACAGTGAGTAAATGTGAGTAATGGAAGAACATCATTACATTGGACTATATATATGTCTACTTTAGTAGTTGCAACAATGTCTGGGCAACTTATCATCATCTTTCTAGTGGTACAACATTTAAAGAAATGATGCATAGCATATTATTAAAGTTTACCAAGGCTGTAGGCTATTTACAAAAAGAACGAGGTGAACTCTGCATAATTACACTATGAAGAAATACCATTATTATAACAAGATATGGCTCTATCACAATAAAGAATCTAGCTACACGTCAAAGTTTAACATATCAATTTTTCCACCAGGTGTAATTACAAATGGCATTAAATAGCTTAGTTTATTTTGACTTATATTTCCAAGTTTCCTTTGTAAGCTACATAAAAATTATTTAGCATCAAATGCATTAAAATATATATTGCACAAGTTAAACTAAAAACATTCTTCAGACATTTTTAACTGGAACTAATCTAACTGACAATTGTGATCTCAGTTTCAGAACAAATTTATGTGGACTTGCTTTACATGTATTTAAAAGTGTACTATAATTGCAGTTATTCTATCATAACTTAGAAATGGATTATTAAAAATACTTTGACACTTTAGTTTAAAGAGGTCTAAATGGCATCAGGAGAACTATTTCAGATATGAATTTTTTAGAATGGTAATTATGTGTAGACATATTCTAATCATTTAATAATGACAAATAATATTTTATAATAGATGTAAAATAGTGAGTCTTTTTACCCTTGTCTTCAGACACCACATGGACAAACAAACCTCTTGGACCTAAAGAAATACCCAGACCATATCTCTGCTGGTGGTGGGTTTGGACCAGTAAGTTTTTACTGAAGTATTACATTACACAGAATTAACTGTTAAAGAGAAACAAGTTTTTGAGTGATATTCAATAACTTGTTTCTCTTTAATAGTTAATTTCACATTATAAGTTTAATTAGATGGTTTTGTTCCATTCTTATTGTTACAATATTGCTACAGAACTTGTAAACTCACTGTATATAGTTTTAATATTAACTGGTGAGTTATTTTGTATCTTTGTTTAAAGATTTGTAAAGCTTATTTATGAGCATAATTTCCTGTTCTTTGGTGCTTTCAACTATAGAGCATTTATACATTTAATGAAAATAATGTATTTTTGAAGTGTGTTCATATTGTTATTAAACAGTACTAAAATTTGGGAAAGAAGATAAAACAGTTTGCTTCATAAAACTATAAGGAGATACTGCTTGTTCACATGTAGGTAATAACAGCTGCTACAGAAATAATAATGATTATTTATGTTAACTTTTGCACAACAGAAAAAATGATAATACCTTACTTTGGCTAGGGTGTGATCCAAAATTTGAAGTTAAAAAAAAAGGTACTAAACATATAAAATAAGATGTCAAGTATACATTTCAAATATTTAGTTATCAAATATTAGACTACATAAACATTTTGTAAAGGTCTCCTTATTGTCATTTGTGCCAAGTGAATGCTAAAATAAACTCGGCTTATGAAGTAATAATATTCCTCTCTCGTGCTAGTTTTAGAGAAAATTAGCTTAAAGGCTAAGTAATGTATTACACAAACATAAACTAGTAATGAATGAGAGCAGTTAAATAGGATATCTTTAAGTTAGGATCCATTAATGTCAGACTAGTTCATGAGAGCTCTCATATGTTCAAGAAGATTCATCATGTGTAGGTATACTAGTGTTTTGTTTGAAGATAAAAATATCTTGAAAGTATTGGATATTTACAACCAGTCATAAACAAGCTTCTTTGTATTATAGTTCTTTCAGGATGCTAATCATGCATAAAACCATTTTGGTGGCTGTACTTGTCAGTGCTACGTATGTCATTTATTTTCAAAATCCTAAGTATATTGACTCAAAGACATAAACTGTCCATCATCCATGAATTTACAAAGTTTTCAGTAGAGTGGCCACACAAACACCCAACTAGCAAGTCTAATACTACTATGCACTTATTAATGGCATCTAAGATGTTAATGACTGATTTATGTGGAGGAATTCCTATATATATATTTTTTTTTACAGGTATAATATAAAGTGCAATATTAATTCACAGATATATATGGGTCACGATGGGTCACATGTCAAAGGCCATGTCATTGTGTTTGTTGACTTGCATTCAAAATTTTACTATTTTATGAATCTATGTCAACAAGTTTGGTATCAAATTGTAGATTATAATTTAAATTTTAGTATCATACATTAGTTAATTTCTTAATTTAAAAGTAAATATTAAAACACAACTAAACATAGATTTTTCTGTGTGTCACATGGTATGTTGAATGCAGCACTGGTTCAAATTAGATGTTTATGATGTCAAAATACAAAATCTACAGTTTTATATGAATTAGGAACTCAAACTACCAATATTGACAAGCTAGAATATAAAATTAGAACCTCTTATCTTTTCAGTTTGCTAAGATATTGCTCCTATAGTGATTCAAACACAGTGGCCCCCCACCCACCTCTTTCTATTTTTGGAAATGGTCCCTTATGTGCACTTACTTCTATATATGACATGAATAACCAATCAAAAGCTCAGACTATCCCCCCTAGTGGTTTTCTCAACCATGACATGTTATTATGCTAATTTCTTTCTTTTTACACAAGATTTCAAGAGATGAGGTAAATCTTTAATGAGTTCGAAATTTCCTACTTTTTAGATGCAAAGACAGCTTAGTTACTATGCTTGATAAATTATAGTGGAATTCTATGCTGTCAATATAGTAATTTATGATTTTTGGTTATTTAAAATGTATATAACTAAAACCTAAAAAAAAAACGAGTACAAAGGTAGTAACTAGAAGAGATAACTGTTTGCTTTGCTTCTTTATTTACTGTTCTGTGTTTAAAAGAAAAGGTTTAAGAACTTATTTGTAAATAGTAATAATGTATAGTAATGGAAATGTGACTGTATTTTACAAAATACTAGTCCACTAAAACACAGCTAAGACAGGTCACTTTGTAAAGACTAAAGGTCAGTTATATATCTTTACAAACTTTTGCAGGTTATTGGTAAACATTACAGGGTTTTCTTACACAAAATATCAGGTTTTAAATTAACTATTAAGATTTTTTTAATTAAAGATTTTCTTGTAAACCATTTTCTTTCAGAATGTTGACTATCCAACATGCAAAGCAATTTTCATTTTAAGATTAAAAATACTTTAATGCATTATAACATTTTCAAATTTCACATGCAAAATCTTTATAATCTTCAGATAATTATATTTATATTTTATTTGTTATTTTCATTACTATATTTCTGTACGGGTTGGTTCGATTTGACCTCAATAATAAAATTAGAAAAAATATAAATTATGCTTTTCTTGTTCTAGAATGACTACAAATTATAACACAAAAACACAAATTTTTAGTCTAAATAGCTTAAATCTCATAACATTCTACATTTATCTATGCTTATTAATTTTATTATTTTGACTTTCCAGCTGTGCCTGGCTAACAATACAGAAGTTACAATGATGCAGCATACATGCATTCATGTTACCATATCCAATAATATGGATACTTTTGTGATTACGAGCTGGGTGGAATTCACCCAGTCCCTAATGGAAGGGTTAATTAGTTGCTTATACATCATCAAACATAGATGTTATGATTTAAGTACTCAGAGATGAAACTTAATTTTGAAGCAAGTTTGCAGCCAAATGTAGTTGATCATTACTGTGATGTCAGTTAGAGGTGTAGTTTTTGAGGAATTTTGAGCTTATTACATAGTACTTTTGAAGACCTTTAAACAAAAAAGCTATGTATAATGTTATTATAGGAAGTTAGTTTCAGGTTTATGTCCTTAACTTTCTCCACACGGGCTCGTTCAATTTGACCGACCACATGACCTCTTTGTACTCAATTTAACCCTTCCGACACGGGGTAGGTCAATTTGACCGTATCACGTGACCTTCTGTACTCTTTTAAATTTGACATAAATTCAATACTTATAACTCTCTATATA
>NW_013667294.1:162208-162800 GCF_000517525.1 Limulus polyphemus | reverse complement strand
AATGCATTTCAAACGTTTTTTTCCCATAATTCCTTATAGTTTTTAAAGTTTTTTTCTCTACCCTAATCTCAAAATGGGATTGGTAAATTCGACTGACCCTGAAATCACCAAAAAAAAATAAAAAATTGAAATAAACTTAAATTAACCTCTTTTCTTTCTAGGATGACTTCAAATTGTAACATGAAACTACATTCGTTTATCCTAAGTAGCTCTAAGTTCTTAACATTATACTTCTATTTATAATTAAATTTTATTGTCTTATTGCCCTTTGAACTGTGTCTAACTGCTGTCCGTACCATTATAAGTTGTAAATCATTCGGGAAACATGCAGCTCACTTTATGCTATTGAATTACATTACCTACAAGCTGCTTGTGTGTGTGCTTTGTGAACAATTTTAATTATATTATTATTATTATTACTTATTTTACCTATTCTAGTCTTAAATAATTTAAAAAGATCCATACTTTTAATTTTAGTTTCTTTTATAAAAAATAAATAAAGAATAAATATGAAAAACAAGAAATAAAGTACTTACCCAATCTTCTTTTTTCTTGTCCTCAATTGTCAAGGAGAGTTAAGCCTGATTTTTTT
>NW_013667294.1:154057-161299 GCF_000517525.1 Limulus polyphemus | reverse complement strand
AATTAAATAATACACCAAAGAATATAGACTAATAACATGCAAAAAGTAGACAAATTCACTTCTAAAAATGTTCCTGGCTTTCTAACTATGCGACAAGAGACCTTACAAATTCATCCAAGCTAGTCATTAACTTTCCCACGGGAACGATGTTGCTAGTCTGAGTGAAATTAACGATTATCTGTTCAGAACACAATGTTATACAATACACCATTTGATAGATGAAAACCTTGACTTTCTATTGGTTATAGGTAATATATAATGAAATGTAAGAGAGAACTATCAATCAATTGTGAAAGAGAGGATGTGACAGGAGGGGTCTGATTTTCACTTTGATAGCTCTGTAACTAAACAAAATTGAAGGCTATAAAAATTATGGTCTGTTTGAGCAATAACGATTTTATGGAGAGTATTTTACGTTTAATATCGTACATTTTCGAGGGGTGATGGATAAAATAGGGATGATGACATGCTAAGACAAAATGCGTCATGTGTGTCACACTAGTGGAAATTCAGGATTGTTCTATATATTTCCTTTTAGAATTAAGAACTTAAAACTTGTATACTATTAAAATATGGATTATTAACTAAGATTTTATGCTATTCTAATTGGTATAACATAAACAAAAAGTAGTTCAATAAAATTTTGAATCTAAGACACTAAAATCTTGTGTCATGCACAGTAAAGGGTACCTGGGCCGATACGGTTAAAGTCTTTATAGATTTAATACTTCTAACTTTCAATCTAGTGTGTATATCTTCATAAAATTTGGCAGTCTTTCAGTTAACATCACAAGTCTTTCACATACAAAAATCATATTTTTTAGTGAAGTATTTTTAATAAACCAAAATAAAGATTTGTCCATGAATATATAGAGTATTTGTTTTGAATAATTTGTGTGCAAAGCGATTTTCATGTTAAGATTAAAAATACTTTTCTTCATTTCAAAAATTCCAAATTTCATTTGTGTAATCTCTAAAACCTAAATGTATTTCAAATGTTTGTTTTTAGTAAAACTTCATATTTTCTCTGTTATTTTCTCTACCCTAACTTTGTATAAGGTTCGTCAATTTGACTGACCTCGTACACCCCCTAAAAAAATCGAAATAAATTAAATTACCCTCTTTTTCTTTCTAGAATGACTTCAAATATAGTGTGAAACTACATTTGTTTATCCTAAGTAGCTTTAAACTCGTAACAGTATACATCTATTTGTAATTAAATTTATTATTTTATTGCTCTTTGAACTGTGTCTAACTACTATTTGCATCATTATAACTTGTAAATCACATGAGGAACATGCAGCTCATGTTATGCTATCAAATTATATTATCCATGAGCTAGTCCAGGTTGCTCATGCTTGTGCCTCGTGAAAATTTTTTATTATATTATTATTATAGTTTAATTTACCTAATCTAACCTTCACTAACCTAAAGAGATTTCTATTTTTACATTTTAGTTACTTTTATAATAATAAATAAAGAATAAACAAAAAAACAAGAAATAAAGTATTTACCCGAGTATTCTTTACTTTTGCTATTGATGACAGTTAATCCTACTTTTTAAACTAATGGTAGTAGTGCATTAAATAATTTTTATTTCATTAAGTAATGCACCAAAGAACAGTCTAGTAACATGCAAAAAGCAGACAATTTCTTCTAACTATCACAATTTTTCTGGCTTTCTAGCTATGCAACAAGACATTATTTGATAGATGAAAATCTTGACTTTCTATTGGTTATAGGTAATATATAATAAAACGTAAGAGAGAACTATTAACAAATCCTGAAAGACAGGATGAGACAAGTGGGTGTGGCAGGGGTCTGATTTTCTACTTGATATCTCTGTAACCAAAAAAAAATTGAAAGCTATAAAAATTATGGTATGTCTGAACAATGACGATTTTATAGTGAGTAATTTATGTTCCTAGGGGAAATTCAGGATTTTTTTTAAATTTACCTTATAAAATTAAGAACTTAAAACTTATATACTATTAAAATATGGGTTATTAGTTAAGATTTCATAGTATAATAATTAGTATAACATGAACAAAAAGTAGTTTAATATAATTTTGAACGTAAGACACGATAACCTTGTGTGTTATGCAATAAAAGATACTCAGGGCGAGAGGGTTAAAATACGCTTGAAAATACTACATGTTTCAAAAATTCTGAGTGAAGATTCACATGCTGCTTTCAGCATATTTATTACACTTCTGATACTTTTACTACATAACCTTTAAATATTAGGATCTTACGGTCTATTTATTTACTTTTGTTTTTATTTTTCGTAGGTTGCAGATGATGGGTATGGTGTGTCATATATTATTGCTGGAGAAAATATAGTGTTTTTCCACATTTCGAGCAAGCGTTCTTCTCCAGAAACGGTAAAATATTTGTTGTCTTGTACTCCCATTTCATTCTCCAGTACTCACAAGAATAGTACTCTTTCAGACTATCCAGAACTATCTAGTTGCTGTGATGGCAGTGCTTAAATGGTTGGGTTGATATTTTTTTTGCAGACATGGTCATTGATTTGGTTCCACATGTTTAGTATTGCAATTTTTATAAGGGAGGCTTTAGAGCTTGGTTTAAGCTTTATATTAACATTATGAGAATTCTTGTGCAATGGTCTAAATCTTTTATGACAGGTAGGTATTGACCTGACACACAAGGCACTCTAACGGAGCAAAGTGAATTTTTGACTCAAAATTTTAAATATCCTGTGATAAAAAGTGATTTGACACTTCATAAATTTCACTAGTTGTGGACAGTTTGATATTTTCGGCCCTGCACAGAATCTGTTAGGTAAATCAAATGATTATTCATTTATAGGAAGAATGTATACACGTATACGTCTTTTAGAATTTTTACAAAAATATATATATATTTAATTGATGTATTAATTATAGTATTAGATTCATTGCTAACTCAAGTACAGTAACATTAGTTCCTATTTTACCAGTTTTCAAAATAATGCTTTTATTTTTAAATGATTACTTTGAAAAATGAAAACACAAAACATAAGGTTATGTTTTGTAGAACAGGTTTTAATGACAAAGGAATACTTGAAGTATTTTTCATACTACCATTTATTTATGCCTACCTACCTGTGGAGTGTTGTTGAATTTTCACATCATACTCTGATATTTTTAATGGTACCAAGTTTTTTTTATTAATATAAACCAACATTGAAACTTTCCACTGTATTGTGTTACTACTAATGTGATCTTGAAGTACTGTTTTTACATAAATTCTAAATGTACAGAACTATTTATTTTTTAATAGGACTCTCAACGATTTGCTGGACAGATAGAGAAGGCCATGGCTGACATGAAAGCACTAATTGATTTTTAATAACAGACAAGTAAAAAAAAAAAGATTAGTAAAAAGAATAAGTTTGAAGAAGGGAACCAACAAAAGAAATTAATCCAAGTCTCCAAAAATATTATCTTTATGGAATAGTAGAGCAATATA
This sequence comes from Limulus polyphemus, assembly GCF_000517525.1. NCBI lineage: Eukaryota > Metazoa > Arthropoda > Merostomata > Xiphosura > Limulidae > Limulus > Limulus polyphemus. Next base: position 157,825 of record NW_013667294.1, on the reverse strand, counting down.
GCCAAAAGTATTCAAGAAACAGGAAGTGAACATTTAATGTTTTGTTAAGGACATCAGAACAGCCAACAGTATTATGTGCCTTTGTATAAGATTTCTTTTAAATGGTATTATGTAAGTATTTTATATAATCATTTAGTGTGCTTTTATATTTGAAGACTGAGTATAAATTTTAACACACTGTGTTTTCTGTTCTAATATCCAGGTCTCTATTTTTATATAGAATTAAACCAACACCTCCTTCTTATAAGCTTGAAAATATTTGTTTGGTAGTGTGCATAAGGTAGCTAAAAGTAACTCAATGTACCAATTTATTATGTACTTAAAACATAACATTTTTTATACTAAATTATAACTTTTCAATCCATCATAAAAAAGTTAAGTATTATTTAGAATTTAAGGGAAATTTTGTATGTAGAATATTTTAAAAAATTACTAACATGTATGCCATGTATAGTTCATACATTTTTTCTTTATGTTCGATTGGTTCACAGTTAGGATATTCATTTTTGTATCCCATTATTTTCCTGTTCAGTTTTCTTTTACATTTGTACATCCTTAACATATTACATCAGTTCTAAATATGAATATTGTATTAGTTCTGTAAACTTTATTATAATCTTTGCAATTATACTTCGTTTCGAGCTTTCATTAGTTTGTCTTTCAAAGACTGTTATTGTATTATTAACACAAAACTCATGATAGGCTATCTTCATTTTGTATACACTGAAGAACAAAATACCAGATTTTAGCATTGTATGTCTATAAACGTACTGCTGACCCACTGGGGGGACTTCTTTTAAGGAAATAAGAAACAGCAAATGAAAAAACAATAGTAGTAAATTTTCTGTAGCATATGAGAAAAATCTTATTAAAATTGTTCTTGTCTGTAGATTGTTTCTGACAAACCTTTTGGTAGTGTGAACTAATAGTGTGTTATGATGCAGTCATTTCAAGCATGACTGTTAATATGTCCAATTCCAGGATAAAATTCAATTTGTAGTATAACTTGTATCTTACTTTTTCATTGTTAGTACAACAATTTTCTCCTTTCCATGGATTTATTTATTGCCATTAGTAGATGCTAAATTATGCATGATATATATCTTAGTTTGTTTGTTTTTTGACCCAACATTGTCCAGCAAGAACAGAAATTTAGCAAATAGTGTTTTAAATTATTTTATCTTTTAAAAGTAAAGGTTACCAAAATTTGGAAGGTTATAGTTTTGGTTGTGAGGAAAGTCAATATTTTATTAAAAGACAATAAAGTTTGGTATAGAATAATTGAATGTGTAAATATTTGATAGCTGCTTTAGTTTGATACCAATTTTAAATTAGATAGTTAAAAGTATGTTTTATTTGCAAGTTTCTGTAAGAAAATGTTTTTTTCTTTATGACCTTACATAAAATAGCCAACTTTGTTATTAATGGCTTTGACAACAATATTTTTGCATGCAAATGATACATGGTAGAAGTTTCTTGTAAATATTTTTCATCCTTGAAGTACTTGTACAGTTTAATAAGCTTATTATATATCAGGATCTTACAGAACCTTAATATGTCGTTTCTGTTAGCAACACTGTTAAGTCTCTCATAGAACACTCTTTAACAGTTATTAGATTCTATACATTTTTAAGAATTGAGTCACTCTGATATGTTTGAGGGTGAAAGGAGAGAGTGTTGTAAATGGCTGTAGTAGGTATTTTTGAACAGAATGTTTAAGAATAGTATAATGAAATGTGAAAATGTCAAATCAAGAAAACAAATATAGCATATTTAAAATGAACTGAATTATTTTGTTATTTTGACTAATCCTATAAAAGATATCTTCAGTGTAAATGTAATTTTCAAGGGTTTGCTTGATTTAAAAAGTTTTAGTTGTTTATATTTGCTAGACAGTTCATTTTCCTTGAGTCCTATAACCAAACTTTTTATCCATTTATTAAAAGTGGGGCCACTAAGTTAGCAATGCAAGGATTAACACTAATGCCAATGCAAATCAATGCAACTGTTTTTACATACATATATATATATATTAATTAAAGAATAATGTACATAAATTTGTAGAGTAATTGTTTGCATGTGTGAGTGCTTGGCTCGTTTTAATTGAATACTTGATATAATGCTCTCTTCTCCATAAAAGTTACGTTTTTGTGCTCAAGTTACACAGACTTACCTGTGATAGTCTTGATTTGTAAGTGGCATTTTACATGGAATTACTTTAAAATTATAACATGATGTGTTACTCTTGCAGGTTCAGAGTGAAAACTAATATGTTAATACTTGAATGTGCAAGTAGTGTTTCTTTGAGAAAAACCTTAAATTTAGGTACAAAATGTAGTTTTCTTGCTGGAAACAACACAGTTTGATTTTTAAAAATATCTAAATCTTTTTTTCAACTGAGCAAAACTGTATTGGTATGTTTGTGTAATCTACTTACTGTTATTTTCCAAAACTTCAACAGTGTTTCTTCCAGGGTTACATGGAGTTGAAAAGTAATCTATGTTGTTGTTGAAAATACTCTGATAATTTCAGACGTGTTTCACCTGACTTCTGGGTTTGTTGCCCAAAAAGTAATTTGGTGACCCCTATTTATAAAATTTATATGGACTTCTGACCTGTTGTAGTTTTTACTATTTGTAATTGCAGTCAAAATATGAATAGTTTTGTGTGCTCTCTTAGTAGTTACTGCATAGTTTATGGAGGGGAGAGAGAGAATTTTACAACATGCAAAGGAAAGTAGAAGTTAAATTAACAGTTTATGTTGAGGTATGGGTGATAAGCTAGTGTACACAAAATCAAAATAAAACAAAATTGGGAAATCTGTGTCTTTTCTTTTTTCTAAGTGTAGATAGTAAGAGCAATGTTTTAGGTAAAAGCTGTGTAAGGAAGAAATGAACAAATGAAAAATAGTATCTGCCTTATATATAAATATCTGACCAATTCATTTGCTCTTAGGAAAAGAACAGTACTTTAGAAAAAGCAGTGAGCACTTACTTGCAAGTAGAAATGTTATAGATAAAAAACAGTAATAACCAACATAATGCATAAAAAAACCTAACTAGTTTCTACACACAAGTTTCTAGTTCCCAAAACTAGTCATGTCTCTTTTATGCTTTGTTAGTTCATTAATAATTTATGCATTGTTATGTTGATGTGTTATTACTCTCATTTTATGAATTTGCACAGAGTACTTTAAATATGTTGTGGCTGGCTGCCAAATAGTTGATACTTAAACAATATCACAAAATGCTGGATTTACATGATACTCTTGATATCCAGCATTTTCCTGGAAAGCATTCCGGTAATACGATATGGAAAATATTGTAAATTATTATGAATATATAGGAAATTTAAAAATATTTATGTAATAAGGGATGTAGCAAATAACGTGAAAGGTTCTAATGATGCTTGATTAGCAAGAGAATTCTGTTTCCTCAACACTTGACAACATTTAGTTATGAATGCTGTAATTCCAGTGAGCTGTAGTTTATCTCAAAACAGTCAGTAGCAAGGATTTAGTCAATATTTCTAACATATCAGAATTAGTCTTCACAAAATGATTTAAATATACCTCAAAAGAAACTTGTATGGGATATACAGACAAGATGGAATTCAGCATACCAGCTTCTAGAAAGGCTTTGGGAAGAAAAGAGAGCAATATGTCTCTTTGTCATTGACAATATTATCAACCTCAACAATAATTAATGGTCTCTGTTGAAGTCATATTTAAAACTGTTACAGTGATTCAAAGAAATTACTAAAAATGGT
>NW_013667294.1:146027-153036 GCF_000517525.1 Limulus polyphemus | reverse complement strand
TTTACGGTGATAATCTTGTTTTCTTGTGCCCAGTAATGCATAATTTCATTTGATAAACACGTTTAGATTGAATGGTAATTTATAATCAGTCACAAGAACGTCGAATCTGAATCACTTGAAAAAAACACGGGGGGTGCTTAACTTTTTTCCAGGTGTATAGTTATTTTTTATCATTATTTGTTGAAGGATAACACAAGCCACTTTGGACTGGGAACAATGAAAGCAGTATTATGGGAGGGGCTTAAAACGGATTTGCTAAAACACAAAGCATCTAAATTTCCACCTTAACTATTGTGTTGGAACCTTGCTTTGAAGTAGCATTTTCCAAAGAGCAACAGAATGAAGCAGTGAAACAGAGTTTATGGAGAAAGCATTGACATTTCCAAATTAATAGTCCAATGAGATTGAAGATGGAGACAGAAGTTATATGATGGCTTCTCACTTTTCCATCGCTACCTGCTAAAAGACTATAGCAAGATATACACGACTCATACATGGATTGCTACAGTGATATCTTTGCAAGAATAAATTTTAACAATCAAACGCACAATCACAAAAGTTGTTGTCACCACTTAAGTTAATTACTTTTTAAGTTAAACTTATATTAAAGTTTTTCTTCATTATCCATTCAAGCCGTCTCCAGCCATTATTAATTACTATTTATTTCTGAAACTTTTTAGTGTCTATCTTCTATTGTGATGTGTGATATATCCAAGTAAAACTGGATTAATTTTATAGCTACAGTGGATATGTATACTTGACAACTGGAGATTCAATCTTGATATTATGTAATATGACTAAATCTCTTACTGACCGAGTCTGAAAAATGTAAAACAATGTTCACAATTGCTATTGTGACAAAAACAGGTGTGAGTGCTTGTTGTTTTACTTGCATTGGACAATAATTTGTATTGAAATCCTATACCACAATGTTTAAATAAGCATTCCTTGGTTTGCCAAAAACCTCTCATGTATCCAGAACAAATAGTGATACCATGTAACTGGTCGTTCTCATTACAACATAGGTTGGGCCATATCTTCTACACATAACATGAATGACCCTTGAAGGATGCTGCTGTCTACATCTTTACATAATCTGTCATATTAAGCAATTCTTCCTGGGTGGTAACAGGTATCATCTAATTCCAAGAACAACAAAGGTAACTTGAAACACAATTAACATAACAGTTTTTGTTAAATGAAACCAGCACATTTTCAGAACAGAAAATGAATTCAGAATACTATTGTAATACTACAAGAAATAGAAACACGTGGTGTATTCGTATAGCACATTTTCTGGTCTTCTCTACTTCAGGCTTGCCCTGAAGCTAACAATTAACTTTAATTTTATAACCAATAAGTTAAATTTGCACTGGTCAAGGAATGCATTAATCCTTCCTTGTTCCTGAAAACACAGACGTCACTACCCTTGAATAAAGAAAACGTACCACACAATTGCATCAAGATATCCTTAAGCTATGAAAATACTGTATAATCACATTGATGGACCTTTAACGATGAAACCACTTACGAATACAAATCCTTTAACCAAGAAATATACAATACCGCAAAAGAACAATTAAACACTGATATATATATATATATATAAACTCTGTTGATGATAAATACATAAAAATAACCCTTTAACATAGCATTACAGGTACACACGCACATCTTTACAAATTACCCTTAAGCAAAGAAAACGAAAAATACCGATATTAACCAAAATGAAAATGCATATAAATATATACTAAAAACAATACAGATTTCTTATCTCCTTTAGAATAGGATAGGCTAACACATTACCTATGACAGTAATAAAATGAAAACCCTTTAAATTAGAAAAATATGCAATTCACAGGAACCATTTAACAGATAATAAAAAAGCCAGACAAAAACCCTCTAATATAGATATTGTAATTACAATCCAATTCAACATGATACAAATTATAAAATAATTCACCTGACTTTGAAATAAAATACAAAAATATTTAAAACTAGCTGGAGTATTCGTTCCCTGGACGGAAGTTATGTAAATTTATGATTAATGAAAGGTTATCTTTGGACATAAAAAGAAGCTTCCCTTATATGTAATTGTAAAAAAAAAAAACGCCCATAAAACTGCAAAATGTGAAACCACAAACTTGCATGTATCTCCGCATAAACCCAACAAACCTTAACGCCAAATCTGTAGAAGATCCATCAACAGGGGGCGAAGTAGTGGTAAAAAACGCCCATAAAAACTACAAAATGTAAAACTGAAAATTTGTATGGGCCCAGTGAACCTCCATACCAATTTGGGTGAAGATTCATCCACGCCCTGCGAAGTAGTTACATGGGCATACTACATACAGTACTGTTATATTCATATAAATAAACAGAATAAACTCTACAAAGTTACACAAAATAGCCTTCTCGTAACAACTACAATAGAGTATACTGTACTGTTGTGAGCTAAATTTAAATGTTAGATATAGGGCACATGACGTTAAAGTAGTCCGAAAATGTTCGAGATAACACACGAGAAGCTAGTAACTTACTTCAGCATATGTTTGGTTTGTTATGAATTTCGCGCAAAACTATACGAGCGCTATCTGTGTTAATCGTCCCTAATTTGGCAGTATAAGACTAGAGGAAAGGCAGCTACTCATCACCACCAACTCTTGGGTTACTCTTTTACCAACGAATAGTGGGATTGACCGTCACATTATAACGCCCCCACGTCTGAAAGGGCGAGCATATTTGGTGGGACGGGGATTCGAACCCGCGACCCTCAGATTGCGAGTCGAGTGCCCTAACCACCTGGCCATGCTGGGCCTAATAATTTGTTTTCCAGATGTTTTATTCTCACTATTCACTTTGCTACCCAATTAAAAGGCCCTCTTTGAAGACATTAAGTAACATTATCTATCTTTGGTAGCTGCCTTATTCAAAAGGTTTGGAATAACACACCAGAAAGAAGTATCCAGAGTAAAGTTATCAACCAGGGTATAGAGGAAGGAAGAAATATTAGCTGAATTTGCAGAAGTTTGGAAAGGCTTACTCAATTATAATACATATGACCAATTTATAGATGCCATAATAGATGAGGATATGAGAATTAGGCTGAAGGAATGTCAATGTACATCTTTAAAGGAAGCCCTGTAGTCGGCAATATAACTTCAATCTATTAAAGTTGCAGATAAACTATTAAAGGCACCATCTAGAAATTATAGGATCATCAGATCCAGTAGTACTGAAATATCAACTCCCCCTAATGATAGTCTGGAAGAACTGAAATAATTAATCAGACAACTAGTTACATTAAATGGAGAAAAGTACAAGAAAATAGTTGTTTCCAGAGTAACTTGATAGGTCATATTGTGTGGAGCTGTAGATTGAAGCCACTAAACAAGAACTCCTCTAAGAGTACGCTACAACGAAGGAACTGTTATAATTGAGGGAAACATGGTTATTATAGCTGAGACTGTAAGAAATCCACAGCTTTCATTAATCCAAGGAATCAATACACCGAGAATGTGACTCAAAATCAGATCAGATCAAAGTAAAAATAAAGACCCAACAAAAGAAAAAATAGACAGGTACTACCTGGATTTATAGGGTAAAGTTCAACTGAAAATACTTCATTTACCACAAATGAGATAAGAAGTTCATTATTTGAGGAAAATATTTCGCCAGTCCATGGGTTTGTTGATGGAAACCCGAGCGTAAATGCAAGCATTTCTAAACGATTCACCTCTGTCGCTTACTTGTCGTAGAAGCAATTTCTCATTGGTTTTCTTAATTCGTGAGCTTAAAGGTGTTTCTGGGCATTATTTCTAAGTTATACGTCACATCAATTCGTTTTATCGGCGCGACTGTTTTTCACCATCTTTATTCTGTTGTTACTGCTATTTATAAGAAAGGTGGACGAGATTGGGGTCAAATATGTTGCATTAGCAGCAAAGGAAGATTTATGTATGTCCACGTTGCGTTACACTGTATATTTTTGTATTTTTTTTCATTCAGGTGTATTAAACTTTCGAGTTTTCATTCTATGACACTTTCAGTATACACCAGGATGTATTACTTCTAGATTCATCAGAATGTATTATTTCCAGATGCACCAGGATGTATTATTTCTAGATGCACCAGGATGTATCACTTCTAGATGCACCAGGATGTATTATCTCTAGATCCACCAGGATGTATCACTTATAGATGCACCAGGATGTATCACTTCCAGATGCACCAGGATGTATTATTTCTAGATGCACCAGGATGTATCACTTCTAGATTCACCAGGATGTATTATTTCTAGATTCACCAGGATGTATTACTTCTAGATTCATCAGGATGTATTACTTCTAGATGCACCAGGATGTGTTATTTATACATTCACCAAGATCTGGTTTTTCTAGATGCACCAGGATATGTTATTTCTAGATTCACCAAGATCTGTTATTTCTAGATGCACCAGGATATGTTATTTCTAGATTCACCAAGATCTGTTATTTCAATACGCACCAGGACATATCATTTAGCGTTACTTAGAAATAACTTGGGAGCATACCCACAGACTCCCCTAAAACAAACACGACTATGCTGCGCATTAATAATTTTGGCATTAGATTACATATATACACATAAATCTCATTCCTGGTAATTAACCAACCTGGACATCTCTCCCAAGAGCTGAACACAAGATCCATAAAAGAATGGTATGTTGTATTCTTTGTGACACTTCTTACTTTGTGGTAATCCAATCTTTCGCATGACCTTGGATTGCAAAACGTTCTACCAGCTAAGTGAACGCCTGAATACTCGGGTCTAGAAAATTAGTTATGTGCACACTTTGCTTGTATTAAGAGTCTGCACAGCTGTTTCAGTATAAATTGTACGTCCAACATTCTATGAAAATAAATCGCCACCTATCGTTTTCAGATATGATCATTCACCGTTTCCCTGTTCTAGCTAGTAATAAATTCAATTTGGTTCAGCTTTTGTATGTGGTTTTGTATGAATGGGCTGTCAGAAATGTTGGAAACTAGATAAATATAGAGCAATTGAATTTCTAATATTATTTATTTGGGGATAAGGCAGAAAAAATAACTTTTTTTGTCAGTGGGAGTGACAATGTATAGAGGATTTGGAAATCTTAAAAGACTAAATGATGATATCTCAGATGGCGGGGAAGGTAGAGATCTCCACTGTTGGACACGCCTTTGATATAGAGATACACCAGAATAGGTTAGCATGTATCTAAATACATAGGGGTAAGACTGTGAGCATTATGTTACACAACTGGTCTGTACATAGTTTAGAGGATATCATGCAAGCTCAACTTTCCACTGCCCATAAATTCACTGTGGACTTCAGTATAACAAAGCTGTAAGAAATACAATTTATGGGTTTGACAATAGTACTTTTTTCATTTGTTCCCTTGAGCGCAAAGCTCGTTTGTGAGTTTTGTCAAAATCACCAGAATTGGCAGCCACTGTGATCTTCACAAATGAGTCGAGTTTTGATGTTTCTACCAATGGTCGACAGGATAGTAAATGTTCAACTCAATGGAACTTCGTTGAATCAGACGTTTTTGGTGATGGTTCAGTTATGATGTGCGATTTCATCTGTATGAATGGATGTACAAATCTTTTTGTGCTTCAGAGAACAGAATTCATTTCTCAGCAATACATTGGCATGGCATTAGATTCAGTTGTATAATATGTTTTGCATGTGCAGTCAATCCAGCATTTATCGTGATGTAGATTAGTATCCAGTGTTATGATATCAGTATTATTATAGAATACTAGGATAGGAATCATGCAAACTTCAGAGTATCCTCGTAAATGTCATCCAGCTACTGGTTAGAAATATGGTCTGCGAGTGCAGAGAATGCATAAATGCGGGGAGGAACATAATTGTTTATTATCAACGAACCTGTTTCATTAACTGGATTCCGTAAATTGGCTTGTTTGTTTAAAGTTAAGCACAAAGCTACACAATGGGCTATCTGTGCTCTGCCCGCCGCGGGTATCGAAACCCGGTTTCTAGCGGTGTAAGTCCGTGTACCCATAAATAAAAACTAAATCAAAAGAAATTAATCACGATATACCTATTAAAAACGTTTTAACTAAATGTGTTACAATCTAGTACAAGAAAGCAACAGACGAATCATGAAAAATGTAGTTTCAAAAACTTCTTGTTTGCACCTACCACAAACCTACCACCACCTATCTACCCTGCAAATAAGTAACTCCAGACAACTAAGTGGAGTTGTATTACATTCCCCAAAAGAAGCATACTCTCGTGTATTCTGTGAAGGCAAAAAATATGAGCAAAAGTGGATGAAAACATAATGGTTACATAATGTGGGCTGTCACAAAGAATGTCATTTGAGATTCTATCTGGGATGCATATTAACAGTTGTAGGATATTTTAGCCCAGTTTTAATTTATTTCAGCAATTAATTATTGTCCTCCTACAGGCGTTCTTTTATTAAGTTCGAAATTAAACCAAACAATCGAAAAATTTTTTAAAAACATTTTAATCACTTCTTTAATTTTGATTTACTCAATTGAATGCACATTCTAGCACAACAAGAACTTAAAAATATTTATAGTTTCCTAATGAACAATATCTGCATGATTTTACAAAATTTTAAAATTGATTGTAATTGTCCTGTCACTACAGATAGAAATTCTCAGTTTTCTGTAAATCTCGTATCTCGAAAATACGTTCACGTGTTGTTCAAAATTTTCTTATGTTTATTACTATGTATTAATCGGCCCAATTAAACTACAACAAATATCATAAAGTGACTTGTTAAAAAAAAAGCTCTCATTCTAAACTCCGGTGAACTTCAATTAACGTTTGGTATGAAGATAATTTGAAGAGTCCTCATGCTTCATAACAATCTTAAACTTAACTAACTTTGGGTACCTTCGTAAAAAAAAGAAGAAAATGTTCAATATAACATTGGTCCTAAAATCTGTAAAAGTCAGTCGCATTGCACAATGTGCAATCAAAT